>NW_020539725.1:26280425-26356412 GCF_003426905.1 Ctenocephalides felis | reverse complement strand
TAATATTGACGACTTTTTTAGAATAATGCAATGCTGGAAAAGGGCTAATTACACTTAGAGACATTGCTATCTACATTTTCAATTGAAAACCGAAGTTACTACTTGCTTGACATCAGGTTGCCAGAGGCGGGTATCAAACCTGAAACATGGAAACCCATAGTTTTAACCACTATTTAGATCATAGGTAAGCTTTTTTCTTTAATTCATATAACTATCTTATTTAAGTAAAGATAAATTAACTAAATAGGAAATAAATAGTGGTGATTAATCAAAATTTTATACAATAAGATTATTTGGTGAAAATTGCAATACAACTCCAATTATAATTCGAAGTATATTACTATTGAAGGTAATAGATCTGTATTACTCATTGATTAACGCGTAATTAAAAAATCAATGACTCAGTTGCATTTGAAATGGTATGTCTTAGGTAAGGCTGGATCTATGATTAAGTTACTTTGGGGATGATTCTCGAATAAAATAGAAATGTTATAGTAGTGAGGTTTTAAGGGGGAGGGGGGGCTTGACAAAAAATCACGAAACATCACGTGGGGGGAGGAAGGGTATAGTAAGATATCACGTGCATTTTCAAAAAAATTCAAAAAATTTACTGTTTTTTCACGTATCTAAAATACACGTGATGTTTGGTTGAGGAGGGGGCATAATTTTGAATATTACCATGTATCACCAAGGGGGATAGGGGTCCAAAAATCCTTAAACACTCGTTCACGTAATTAATGGATGCCCCCTAACGCTGTGATACGGGTGGTACAAGTTAGTCAAAAAGTCAAAAAGCTATGTTTTGCAGACATTTTACACATAAAACCTTAGCTCTAAAACGCACAATTGTCATAATTGCAACTTTCTGATGTCTATTTGATATAACACATAGGTACGTGAAAAGTCAGGTTTTATGTGTGAAGCGCCTGATCGCACAGCTTGATCGCACAGCAAATACATAGTTTTTTGACAGTTTTTATTACTAATTATAGACCCGTAAGAGCATTGCAATAACCTTTCTATTTTATCCGAGAATTGACTCCTTTATCGTGGTACTTATTTTGTTCTTTATATGATATACCCCTGATATACATAAATTACTAATTTTTTTTATTGCCCTGTATTCCACAATTAACAATCTTTTTAAATAATTCTTTAAATACGAAACAAAGATCAATGTGCATACGCACACACGCCCATGTCCATATAAAGTAACGCATAAAAAATAAGCGTACAAGTATAAGACGATCACGTTTGGCGCGTGACTTTGAATCTTTGGCGTGTTTATTTCGCGGTAAGTAAGTCACGACCATTTGCCTCGACACGATTTGCTCGCCGATCGCATAAAAACTACAAAGACGGTATACTTGTACATTATTTATGAATACTTTTTTAGTGGTACTGGTAACGTCTTACCACTACGATACCATGCCACTTGGACGTGGCAAAATCTTTTGCCAAATATTTGAGAAGTAGATGTCTAATTGATCAATAAGTATTACTATATATTTAAAGACTTCTTATCTGAACATTGGAATGAATGTTTTTTTACATATTTAATTTTTTTATTACCAATATTATTATTCGTGAACTTTTTTTTAAAATCATAATCGTACAGTACAAACCATGTCCTAAGTACCAAGTTAGATAGAATTATTTAAAGTCACAATCGTACAGTAGAAACCATGCCCTAAATCATGTAAGTGGTTTCTAACTTGTGGAGGGCAACCCTTCAGGGGGGCGCGAGAGTTTGTTGCAAGAGGCGGCGTATGGCTGATCCAAAATAATATTGCCGAAAAAATAAACCAAAAACGTTGAAATGAGATAAAAAAAATGAATGAATAAATAATTATTTTTCATGTTCAATATTTTATATTGGTTCTTGTCTGGTAAGTAAATTATACAGGTAACCTATTTATAACATTATAAATATTTATAATATTATAAATAACTATTTATAATATTATATTGTTTGAAAAATTAAGAGTATTGATGCATTATTTCAAGGATCGAGGCAGGAGTGGTCGGTATAAAAAGTTTGGATGCTACTGCCCTAATGTACTTATTTTCACTTTAGAAAGAAATAATCGAAATTTATTTGACATTTTGGCAAGAGAATGTATCACAGGTATGACTCAACGAAAAGTTAATAACATAACGTTGAAATGCCTAGTACATGTCATAAATATTAATATTGGTTGTATTGACAATGTTGTAGAATTAAGATTTATGCGTCATCTCACGAAAAATGTCATAATTATTTGGTAGAATATCGAAACATTTGGCATGTGACTTGAAAGTTACGCGGGCCAATGGCTAATTTGTAAATTCAATTTGTGTTTGTTTTTTTTTCGGTATGAAGAAATTGGTTTAAGTAATAGATTTATAAATTTTCATTTTGAGGTAACTTTGCTAAATTCTTTTAAAGTGCAAGTTAATACAAAGTGGCGCTATCTAAAAATGTTATTCAACTACCATTTGTCGATTTGACCATTTCACAATTTTGTGTCTGTAGTTATGGTATTAACTTTTTGTTGAGTCATACCTGTGACATATTCTCTTGCCAAAGTGTCAAATAAATTTCGATTAATTTTGTCTAAAGTGAAATTTGGTACCTTTATTAATTTTTAATTAAGTGAGTATTGAGTATAATCATTTTTAACAATCAAGATGTATTGTTAGCTATATAATAATCCATTATAATAATGTATACATTAGGATGACAGACAATATGCCCTTTTTCAATACATTTTTGCAAGAATAGATAAATTAAAATGCTAATTTATCCCGAAACATTGCATGCAAAATGTGGTGTGTAGTTAATAAAACTTATTAACTAGTTTTAATATTAACCTTAAATTAATTTAAGGTCAGTATTAAAGAAACATATTATTGATTAAATATTGTGCATTTCCATTCAATCGTATGAGAATTTCCATTTCGTTTTTTTATAATTTCACACAATTTTATCTATTCAGTAAAACTTGATTATCACTGTCAATGATTCAATTAGTGAAGAATAATTATTTTGAAAAATCATTTGTAATTTTAATTGAAAAACAAAAAAATTTAGTCAAGTATTATATACAACCAATAATTTTTAAGAAGAATAATATTTATAGTTAATTTTGGATATATTTAATTTTGAGATTTTAGTAAAATTTATGAGTTTTGGTATTAACATAATATATAAAAATTGGGATCATTTTCATTTTGAGGGTTTTATTCAAGATACATTAGTTATCTAACACTGTCTGTTAACAATAAACATGCATGTAAGCCACAAATTACTTTAAACATATAATTATATCGGAAGTACTAGGGCCGCCCTGGTACCCTAGTAGGGCGTATTTACATAATATTTTTTTAAAAAGTATGAATAACAAATATGTTTACAAAGTTTATATTTATAACGTCTATCTATTTAATTATATTTTTGCATTCAATATTCAATAACAAATAATAATTATTCAATATCATTCCTGTCCTCGTCAATGTAGTATCATCATCAAAACCATGGTCTTTGGGTGTTCTTCATTTTTTAAACCTGGCCATGATTCAACTCAATATGGCGTGATGTAGAATCGAGAATTCATTCGTTCTGAAATTCGTAGAACTGAAATAAAAAATCAAAATCAAATATATAAAATAAAGGAATAGAAGCAAAAAATATATTATAATCTTCGATCAAATCTGCTTGCGATATCTCATATGGCGATAGCATAGACCCGATTTGAATATGCTAATACTGCAGTTTCTTGTTTTATTCTTCGAATACAATGAGGCTGTATATCTCGTTTGAAACATGCCAATCGAAGAAACTCGACGATTTATGTTTGCGAGCTACCGAATGCATAATAAACTTACATGTGCATAAGTGTTGGATAATGGAAATAAATCTTTTGGAGGTAGCTTTCTGTTTAAATTTTACATATACTGAATGTTTTGCATTGTTTTATTTTTTATTGTCCTAATAATTTTTGTTTATCTATAAACAACTTAATTTTTTGGAACAGCAATCAGAACTTAAGAGTCCTTTGAGCTGTTAGGCTAATTTAACTTAATACTGCATCGGTTTTACACCTAAACTCTAGTTGTCTCATCTATGTGGTCAATTTTATTATCACAATTTCTGAAATAGGGCGAATATTTTATTGGTGTAGCAATGACGAATGAGGGCATGACGAATTTTCACTTGGAACATATTGCTATCTATTTTTCCAAGTAAAAACGGATGGACTACTGCTTGACATCGGGCTCCTCGAACACTGGACCTCTGATTCAAGTCTAATGAAGTACTAATATAAATAATTTTAGTTGCAAGAGAAGCAAGTATACTTATTTACGTATATGTATCTAACCCTAAAGTTAATGAACTAGGTTCTCTCGATTTTAATATTTAAAAAAAAATCAGCTTTTGTCAAATAGATCTAACCAAAGGTTCAGATGTATATACAGATGTGAACTAAATATCTGAAGATAAATAAGGAATTTTTACCATGTAATTTTCTTGGTTTCTATTATTACATAAATATTTTTAATTATATTAAGGTTTATTATATATTGCTTTTCCAAATAAGAGTTTTTTTTTTGTTAATCATTATCTTCATCAGCTCACGTTCTGTAAATCATTTAATTTGTTTAAAATAATTTCAATTTAATTTTTTTTCTATTTGATAATGGTGAGCTTCGACTTGCTTGTCCTAGTGATTAGAAATTTATCCCTCCGCCTAGAAGGATCAGGTTTGATACTGGCCTCGGAAGTCTGATGTCAAGCAGTAGTGACATCGGTTTTTAATTGAAGATATAGGTGTCAATATGTTTCCAAGTGGAATAAATCTTTATCCGGCACTGCTGCATCAAATTAAAAATTAATATTTGAAAAATTCTAAAAATAAAGTACATCAAATAAATTTATGCCAGTCGTTGGATTTGCTTCTAAAAGGCACGTAGTTCAGAAAAACGGTCCCATCTTATAGAACTACTAAATCCTGACCGTTGTTCTAAAGTCAAAATCAAACACTTTGTAATTAATATTTTATATACACGACAATCCTAAAATTCAAGAACGAATGTTAATAATTACGTATTCCTGATTGCTGAATAAAACAGAGTTAAAAAATAAAAATAGAAAATAAGTTAATAATCTAATTTCTGACATATATGCATTTAAGGGCTTTTTTCTTCATTGTGAAACAGTTATATTCATGAAATAAAATTCATTCTAAAAGACATAAATGTATAAACTAAAGATTGTGGTAATAAATTCTATATATTTATTTTTTTTGCCAAACATGGGTTAATAAATTTGATTTTGATTGTGGCTATTTTTGGCATCATTTTTAAAATAAATAATTGTAGCATAAATATCTTTATATCGATGACAAAATCCGATAAGTATATATTTATAATGTGGCCTGTATATATATGTATATGTATATGTATATGTATATACATGAATAATCAGATACGTGCAACTTATTTTCATATTAATGTTGCTTTTAAAATCGTGACCAAAATCCAGAGAAAGATATACCACGCGCTCACGGTTTCTCATACTACTTCATTTTGTGTTTTTTGTTCTTCATACATTTTTTGCCTTTTTCAGACTGTTCCACGCGGCAGCTATCTGGTGATAGAGCGAGACAAACAATATGGATATTTGCATGCGGGAACGAGAAGGTCGATGGTGAAGGGCACACGCTTACAGACCATCTCTCACAAGAAGGTAAAGATTTTGTATCAGTGGTGGAGGTTTTACCGTATATAAAAGTCATTTTGTGAAAAACGAAAGTTGATTAAATATTGCATTTATAAATTATATTAATGTGTATAATTTTGGTTCATTATACTTATTTTGTTCTTCGGCAATTCCGAATTTTTAAAATATACAACTTGGGTTTAATGAGAGTTTTGATGAATATAATCTAAATAAAACGAATATACGTTTTGGTTAAACTTTTTTTTTGTTTTATGAGCTTATAATGAAATTTTACTCATTTAACTCCTCATTCTCTAGTTTAAAATACAGTAGAATCTAACTAATTTGGCAGTTCGGCACTATTAAAAACCGGAAGGTGCCGGAATATTGCATTGTTCGAATCACTGGATTATAGTAAAAACTCATATGATATTGGAAATAGCGGAAACATTTCCTGCTGATTTCCAAAAATTGTCCTGCTCGTTGATAGGGAGTCTGATTATTGGAGGTGTCTGATTAGCGAGGTTCTATTGCAGGTGTTTGCTAATACTGTTATGCAAATTACGGTATGCTTTCGCTATTTTCTTGAATATTGTTTTCAAAAATATTATTTTTTGCCATTTAAAATTGCCAAGGCATATTTTTGGCACTCTAACTCAAATTCTAGCACTTCAACACAAACTATATGTTACATTTATATGCACAGATTTTCTACAGGATAAGTATAATGTTGATTTGTTAAACTGTTCAGTCTGGTTCATTAACATTGAGTTACTTGGCCATCGCCTTGTATTTATATGGGACATATATATGCGTTCTTCTGCTCTAACTTTGGCCAATTTGAAAATTTGCGTAAAACGCATATATGCGGCGCTCGTCCTCAAAGAGTTAATATCTATGCCGTAAATTGTTTTTAGTTTTTGCGTGGTCCACTTCCACATCTTTTTAGCCATTATACGTTCTTATGTTTTAAGTTGGCTTGAATCTTTTTTCTGGCTAAACTTATACTTAATTCGTCTCCCATACATCTCAAGTATCATTTTCTTACCAGCTTCAATTAATTCAATTAATCATTCTTTCTTATTCTATTGTAAATGTTTTGAATAATACACGCGTAGTGAGTTCTGAAGAAATATTATAATTAATTTGCATATCATCGTACTTTGAGAAGTTGTTTATCACTGGCAGTATGTATTTTTATAAGACCGGTGTCGGTAGTTCATTGGAGGCGTGCGCTACCACGCGACTTGTTTCTCATCCATTGACGTGTATTTCAAGGATGGGAATGCTTATTAAATTAAATTATGTACTACGAGCACGTTGTAAAATTACAATGTAATGATGGCATGTTATAGTTGATAGACCATACTAATATGTTTGAGCATCGGATGGTCAATTGTAAAAAAAAAAATGTTTACTGAACTAATGAACTAATTTGGATGTCAACTGTTATGTAACGACTCTGATGTATTGACAGAAATATATCTTTTATTTTTGCCGTGGCGGAATGGTTAAGGCACAAAAGCACAAACCTGTCCCGTGTTAGATCCTAACTTTGGTTAGCTCGATATCAGACAGCATGATATCAAATTTCCATTTGAGATTCTAGTTTTCAAATACAAACTCAAGTGAGTCTCTTTTTGTAGGTATAGCTGCAATATACACCCATATGATTAATAGACATATAATTAATATATTCGCCACACACAGGAGAATCCCAGTTCAACCGATGGGTTGCTTAGGGGAATGTTTAACCGTTGGATTGCTTAGGTTGTCTCTAGAGGAAGCATTAGGTTGAGGCTTCAACCCATTTTAGGACAAGTAGTTCTTATTATTAGAAAAAAATCTTTATTTGTTTTATCAGTCTCAGCTTTTGGAGAAATATGAAGATTGAGTAATTTCTGCATGCAGTATTTAATTGAATAAATCTAGGCAAACTTTTCAACTTTCAACGGAATGTCTTCGAATTATAGATATTTTTTTTTATTTTCTTAAAAATAGCAATCAAATTATATAAAATTGTTACACGAATAATTTAGAGTGTACTTCAAGGAGAGAAGTCTAGTCTTTTATTTGAGGTCGCCTGGCTAGTGTTGCCAGAACACTTCTATTTTATCGGAAACTTGTCTCTTGTATTTTTACTTTTAGTCTATTAGTCAAAATATAATACACTGCATATCTACGAGATCGTTGCAAAAATATTATCTCCATAGATAGCCCAATTGATAATTGTGCAAATATGTGTTAATATGACTTCGATCCTACAAATCATTCGCAAAATGAATAAGTGTTGCTAAAAAATTTGATTTGATGATTTGAGTTTTCCGATTTATATGAGAATTACCTATGAACTATATCTTCAATATATAAAATTGATAAATGCTTCTTCGTTATTATTTTCGATCCGCGCCAATGGTCTGGCACGAAAAATCTCAACTTTTTATCGTGATATCTCGACGTAGGTGTCTTTCATGCGTCCATCGCTGTCTGTATGCGTACACCGGTACACGCTGTCTTCTTGTTGCGATTTATTTTTAGCAGAGTATGTCAACAATGGTACCGCATTCTGATCGACGTTACAGAAAATAGAACTTATCAGTTGCTTTAGTTTTATTTATTTATAATTCAGTAAATTATCACTCGATAAGTTTACTTCATTAAAAAAATTACAAAAAACATTCTGTCAAAGCAGTAATAATCACATATAATTTGTTACTATATAGGGTAGAGCGGGGCCAATTTTGATGAATGTTGACAATTATACTGTGAAAACAATTTCCAACCAGCATCTCCCTTAAAACTATGTAAATGATATGTATATACTAGTTTATTTAATATTAGCTCTATATTATTTGTAATTATTTGATTATGGCAATAAGGAAGTATCCAGATGCCAAGATAATAATTCAATAACAAAAAACTGTAAAAACCAAACCAGCTACATTAAAACAAACAACTCATATCAAACAAACAACTATCTAACTATATCCAGTAACATTCCCAGCTAATTCATTACTGTAGAAAAATGTTTTTTTTTATTTTTCAAAAATTTGTCACATGGTTCTTTTTACCCCATAGACGGCGTAGAATGGAATGCCAGAGGCAAACAAATCCAATGTCTAATTTTTAATTTTAAAGGAATTTTACCAAATAATAGCTATAATATTCAACCAATGCAAAATATAAATTTCATGGGCACATTAAATATATCATTTTTACAATGATAGCACTGTATATAACCTTGATCTGGTATTCTGTCAAAAATAATCATCAGCCGAGTTGGAGTAACTACTAATTTTATTTATCTCGTGTAAAATTATTTTTAAACTTAGTTTACAATTTTTCAATGTTTACATCTTTGTCAAAGTAAAGGTTCATTTGGCCAAAAACAGCAACGAAAGAAAATACTTTTTTATAGATTTGCAAATATGGTCGTTTATGTCTTGATAGCGACATTGCTCGATTTACTGATTACAGCGACTTGCTCGGAACAGACGATACTCGAGTTTAGCTAAATTGTTTTTAAAACTAAAATTGATATTAACAAGTATGTATCAACATGTATCTAATATTTTTTTTATTTTATTTTAATTTAATGATTTTTTTTAACTTCCCGTCGGGTAAGTTATTGTAATGGGCCAAAAAATTCAAATTGAAAATTTTTACATTTCTCGACGTTTTGAAGGTTTCTGAACATTTTGGCATACCTCAGAAAAAATGGATGTGTGTGTGTTAATGTATGTATGGATACAAATTTCCAGTCACGTTTTCGGGCGCACGGATCAACCGATTTGAATGGTTCAAAAAACATTCGATCCCTATTGATAGGGAGATGTGCTGATTAGTTTTTGACAAAGGCAGGTCCAGCCGTTACGGAGATACGAAGCCAAGAGTGCAAAAAATACAAATCGAGTTTTTGGGAGAACGCAGCATCGGATTTGAATGATTTAAAAAACATTTAATTTGTAATGATTGGGAGAAGAGGTGATTAGTTTTTGGCAAAGACAGGTCCCGCCATTTCGAAGATACGGAGCTAAATATGTAAAAAATGGGAGTTTTTGAGAGAATTAAGCGTCCTGTCGATGGCTGATTACACATCTTTTGCCCTCTGCTTTCAAATATTGCTGTGTAAAATTTCTACCGTTACTTATTTCTTAGATAATGGTGGTGAATCTTTATACCCACAGACATTCAAGCACCGCTATATCAATTTTAATATAAATCAAAGTTTATTTTTTCCATTCTTTTCAATTTGCATTTTCCATATAATTAGAAAATAGAATCTTAATTCTTAAAGCTCAAAAAACGATTCGCATATCATTGATTAAATATCTCACTTGAAATATATTTTTAAAAATTAATTTTTAAATAACATCGAACAAAAAACGTCTATGTTGAAATTGCAATTTATGCAAAATAATTATCTATTAAGAAAAACTTTATTTTATATACTACTATTTCTCAATAGTAGGAGAGCTAGTGTCGTTGCAGGCTTAATATGGTTTTTATTTTTTATATTGAAGATGAATATTAAATTATATCTTGACTTTTGAAAAAAGAAACTCATATATGACGAATTATCCTTGCTACTTTCTTATGGTAGTAAGGAGATGTTAATGGCCAGTTTTCCTTCTCGCGCTATTATATTTGTCTAAAATGTTAGCTTATTATATTTTATATAGATTGCTATAGTAAATAAAAAATAATTTTATGGTTCCGACAGTGAGTAAAGCCACTGACTTCACAAATTAGCAGATCCAAAATCTGATCTGACTGTATGTGCTATTCAGTATTCTAATAGATCCATCATCATATTCAAATCTACTTATCAAAATTGAATATGAGTGCTAACCTTTCAGATCTTTATATCGATAATTTAGCTAATCATCAAAATTATTGATTGTTTTGTGTAAAAAATAAAAATAAAATAAATTTTCCAAAATAATTGTTGAATACGAATCATACTAATAAGCGTAAATGTTTACACTCTTTTGAGGAATATCACTACTTCATGACTCCAGGGAAAAATTTCAAAAATAGTGAAAAGATTTATTTTTCGAATATGGCTTTTTTGAAAAATTCTAACCATCTAGATTAGGGGGCGTCCATTAATTGCGTGAGGTTTTTAGGGGGAGGAAAAGTTTAACAAAAAATCACAAAAAATCACGTAAGGGAGGGAGGGGTCTAGTAAGATATCACGTGTATTTACCTAAATTTTCAAAAAAAAAGGTTTTTGGTAATATCAAAAAATTTGTTCGGAAAATTTTACATAACTAAAAATGCACGTGATGTTTGGCGGGGAGTGGAATAATTCTAAATATCATGACTTATCATTAAGGGGGGGGCGGGGTTTCCTTAATTCCTAAATTCCTTAAAGATTGATCACGTGATTAATGACCGCCCCCTTACTTGTGATCAAAAAATAGTCTGCAAAACATTAAAAACATTGCAATCACTTTATAGTAAATATTAAAAATCTGTAACCTTTAGCCTTACAATTCGTTCGATTTCAGTTCTTAAATTAAATTCTCGAAAGTGTTTAAAACCACTGCGGTCCTCGTAAGCTCATTGCCCACTGGCGTAAGTATGAGTGCCTCCTCCTGTGTGTGTGTTAAGTGCATTATCTGTTTGATGTGTTGGTCATTGCGAGCGCAGAGGCCGTGGGAACGCGTGCTAGCCACGAGTTTCATGATAAAACACACACAGGCGTGTATTCGAACACGAACACACCTTTGTGTCACTCGTGTAGGAGCACGCTGCTATATGGACTCGTGCACGACGGCCACAGAGTGGGAGTATCTACCGACTCTGATGATGATAAATACTTAAATCAAATTCGAAATTGGCAACATTGACCCAGACGAGTGGTCTAAAGGACATTACGAAAATAATACTAATGGCCTTTTTGATGTTTGTGTTAGTCATCGTCGTCGATGTTGTTGATTTGTCACTATAGAAGTTGAATTTGGAACTTATGGCAAGGCTGTGTAACGTGGAAGTTTTTCATACAAAATCGTACTAAATACTGTCAAAATGCAATGTATTTGCTGTACGATCTGGTGTTTTGCACATAAAATTCAACTTCACTCATTTGTTATCAGAAAGATCCAATTATCATAACATTGTTTTTGACATTTCGGCGTTTTCTTCTAGGTTAGATTTTCTATCTATTAGATAGAAGCCATTTCAAAAACGCCTGACTGCTCAGCAACCAAATGGCTTTCGATAGTATTTAGTACGATTTTGTATGAAAACTGATACATAACATAGACTTGCCATAACATTGGTCTGTTTTACGGCAGATCCGGCTCGTTGATTTTGATACTTTGATACTTTATGCTGAACTTTGATAAAATATGTGCAATGGGTTTTTAGATGTTTTCACTGAAATATTGAATGGGCTTCGACAAATTAAGTAATCTGTGAAAGAGCAAATATGATCATTCATCATAGTTAATTATTAAGTCTAAATAACATAAGGTAAAACACAAAATACTAAAAATTAGACTTTTTATTATTTTAAGCCTTAGGACTACCGCCGTGGCTTAGTGGCTAGACCTTTAGCCTTCGAACCAGAAGGTTGCAGGTGACAATGGCCTTTCCGATGTTTTTGTTAGCCACTGTCATCGATCTTGTTGACTTGTCACCATAGATTTTGTATCTGCAACTCAAATTCGTTTTGGTAAAATATGTGCTATAGGTTTTTAGATGTTTTTATAGAAATACTGAAAAGACCTTGACGAATTGAGCAATCAATGAAAGAGCAAAAATGATCACTAGTTAAACAATTATTAGGTCCAAATATCATAAGATAGATTACAAACTACTGAAATTAGACTTTTTATTATTTTAAACCTTAGGACTACCACGTGGCCTAGTGGCTAGACTTTGGCCTTCGAACCAAGAGAAGGTTGCGGTGACAATGGTCTTTCTGATGTTTTTGTTAGTCACTGTTTCTGTCGATTTTCATTTAATTTTGATCAAATAGATGCTATGTAGTTCCAGACAGATATTTTTGTTGAAATATCGAACGTGTTCGACGAATTAAGCAATCAGTGAAAGTGTGATCACTCGTGATAGTTCAATAATTATTTCGCCTAATTGTTTATTAACAATTCATTCAATTATTCAATAACAGATCAAGCATAAATTACTAAAATTAATTTTTTTACTATTTTAAGTTTTAAGGCTTTCTAGTGGCTTAATGGTTAGACTTTTGATTTTCGAACCACGAGGTTGCAGGATCGATACCCGCCTTGGAGACCTGATGTCAAGTAATAGCGCTTCTATTGGAGTGACATACTTGAAAATATAGATAGCACTATGTTTCCAAGTGAAAATACCAATTTCCAATAAAACTCATAAGTATTAGTGAAATTCTATTAATACAATATTATCGAATATTGACAGGCCAACCTTTATGTTACCTTTAAAAAAAAATCACGTAGTTAAGAAAAATCATCCCACCTGCTTATAAGAATCGTTAAGTTCTGATCACCGTTCTAATATAATTTGAAAGAAAGCTTTATATTAGACCGTTATTATTGCTACAATATGTGCACATATTCATAATTAGTACATTGGTTTCGTAAATCTTTAATAAATTAAGCCATGAATAGCAGTGCATTCAAAAGTTGGCAACTAAATCGAGATCAATTTTCCTAAAAGCTGAAATGAAAAATATTGATGAATAACATAGTGTATCATCTTATCTTTGAACAATAATTCTCAATATGAACTTTTCAATAAAACTTTGGAGTCTTAATGAGGTTTAGTAAAACTAAAGTACATAAGTACTAGCGCTCAATGGTAAAGGCTCAAATTTGGCATTGGAACCGCGGCTTCAAGGTCGAATAATCTGATATCAAGCAGTAGTGATTTTTGTTTTCACTTGTAAATATAGACCTGAATATATTTCCAGGTGAATAAATTGGTTACTACTTAATTCACCTATAGTCTTGTGAGGAAGCACTCAATAGTTAAGCTTTTTGCTATGCTTTACCACAAATTTCAACCATCAGCTCAATACGTTTTTCAGCTGTTGACAAATAATAGATTTCAATAAATTAGCATTTATTACATAATATAACGCTAAATAAAAGTTTGAATGTTTCATATGTATTATCATTTAAACCTCCTAAGTCAACATGGATAATTGCATATTTAAGGAATGTTTAGTGGCGTGGAAGTGATTATTTCGCAGAACTTTTAGTTCGAGCAAAAGATACTTTTCAGTACCAACTTAATTTGTCACCAATTTGACTCTGTATAAGTACATTTCAACTCACACACTTCTAAGACACACAGTAGATAATTTATTCATACAGATACGAAAGTATGTACATTACCGTAGATTACTCAGTAAGGTGATATCGCTTTGGTCTACTACCGCACATATGGAAGCACGATGAATATATGTTTATATTAATGATATGTACCTCGCGCGTTCTTAGAATTCGGTTTTTTTTCAAAACATGTTTGTTTTGAATACTTCTTGCGGTATTTTAGAACATGTATCTGCTAATGGCTTTTAAAAAGCAATTATCAAAGTAAAGGAATTTTATACGCGCTAATTTTAATTAAGTATTATCACGTGTTTATAATTTGATAATTATTAGTGCAATGCATTCCTTATAAAAAGCTTTTTCAATTCAATGCACTATCAAAAATTTTATAATAACATTCGAATTTCGTAATAACAAATATTAAAGAATTCAAAAATAATAGAATAGAATGGTATTTAATTTGATATGATTTCACGAGCTTAACGTGTACAATGAATAAACAAGATTTTATTTGAAAAGATAATATTGATACATGAATGTTTAGTACTAATCCCGGTTTCATTATTACGATAATTTGTTTAAAAATTTTGTAGTTGTAAAAAAACTATGTATTTTTTATTTTCAAAATTTTATGTATATATATATATATATATGAGTGAGTTCTTAGGGCGATACATCAAACTTTATTTCCAAACGTAAAGATTATTTTATAAATCTTTGGCTTTTCTTTGTTTGATGTATCGCCCTAAGAACTCACTCATATATTTCAACATCAAAATTAACTACTAAATCATATATATATATATATATATATATATATATATATACGTGTATATACACATATATGAGTAGGTAACCAGAGTGAACCATCCCAATCGCAAATATACCTTAAGGCTATTACCAATCTTTTATGTTATCTCTAATTATGTTACATACTACTTTTCATTTATCTCAATTTGAACACTATTTTACTTGATTTTTTATTATATAAATGATTCCATTCCTATATAAATTCCCATATAAATGATTTCAATCCCATAGTTCACTCTGGGTTTTCGTAAAACGTGAAACAACTTTGGAGCTGAATCAGTTTTTTTTGCTGCCATTTAATGAATAAATATTATGTTTATTTCCGTTTGGCAACCTTTTTGTTCATAATTTTAACAGCAATCAGGCGGGATTGATATGTGAATTTGTAGCTATCATCAACTATCATTTTAACACTTAATGACTTGGGTTATTTTTTCACTTTTTACGTCGTATGAGCTGTTGGGTTGCTACTTTCTTTTACTTCGTATTTTTAGATGGTAATCCAATAGTTAAACCAATTTTATCTAAAGCGCTGACTTATTATTTAATTCGATGCTGTAAGGCCCCGGATTTCTATTTTTATATGGAAACATATTTAAGATCTATATTTCTAGGTGAAAATTGTAATATCATTGATGCACGATATCGGGTAGGTTCGCAATCAGGCTTGCCTCTCTGCCACGAGGGCCCCGCAAACATTATTTAGAGAAAATATCATCATATCCGTATAACAATTTATATTATTAAGACCTCGCTTAACGCTGCTTTGCTGAGCGCTGTTTTGGTTAAGTTCACTTTTCTAATTCAAATTTTACAAGAAATAGTGGAATTAGCAAAAAAGTCGGTTTAGTTAAAGTAACTGGGGAAAATATGGAATATATCGACGAAACAGTATATGTGAAGCAATTATCTGAACAAGGAAAAAATATAACTATTGATAGTTGTGATTTGCCAGAAGAACAAAAAAGCATTCAATGGCGTTTGTCGTAGATACCAATAAGACCAATAGTTAATATAGACCAATAAACCAATAAAATTAAAATTATTCACCATTCTGTTGAAAATACTCAAAATTTTTACAGAGGTCCAAAAGAAAGACTCTTTGTCCACTTATCTGTAGTATATAATTCAGCAAATTCTTCATTGAATAGTATCTATAGATACATGTATATGATGTATATTGGATATATGATATTATATAATATAATATGCAATATCAAATATTTTATCCAAGTACACGTGCAGTAAATTCCAACGTAAATACCCAGTTCGGTGTCGGCTGGCGGTTCGTGTCGTTTATCATGTGCGTTTCCGGGAATAATATTACGGACACACGAGATCACCTTCCTGCGCTAAACTCGTTCACACTTTAAGACACGAAGAAATCTAATTTATCGTTATCTTTATATGCAATGCAAATTTCGGAATCTAACTATTCAAATTATGTGCTTTTATGACTTTGTAGCTATCGTCAACTATCATTTTAACACTTAATGGCTTGGGTTATTTGTTCACTTCTTTTTTTATATTTCTACCATATATTTGCAAGTATCCAGTTTATAAGATATTCAGTAAACCAATTTCCTATAGAGATATGGAAAATTATTGCTTATTTCTACTGGTCAAAACTGGTACATTTGTTAGATAAAACTGTTCCTCGATACTGTACGGTTGCAGAAAACTCAGGTTTCCATCAGAAATATTAAAATTCAAGGTTTATGTTAAGTAATCTATAAATTATGATATTTAATCAAAGGTCCTTAGGTCGATACCCGCCTCGAGAAGCCTGAAGTCAAGAATTAGTGACATCGGCTTTTACTTGAAGATATAGACAGCAATATTTTTCCAAGTAAAATAACCTTTATGCGACATTGCTGCATCAATAAAATTTCATCTCTATCACAAAAATTGTAGTAATGAAATACATCACATGAAGATGGGACAACTTTTTGCCATCTATATAAAACCGACGTAGTTCATCATAATAGCTAACAGGACTTCCCAAGTTTTGACCGCTGTTCAATAAAGAAATAAAGATATTTACAAATCAATGCCTATACTTGAATATAATAGTTTTATTTAGCTAATATTTGGAGTATACTATTTTACGCAATTGAGTAATATAGTTATACAAAAGTAAGCGATTAAATTTATGAGATAAGTACTAAAATATTGGTACAAATATTTTATTTGTGATCTGTTGATAAACGAGCCATATTATTATATACTTTAGATAATCTATATATTATTTTTCAATTATTTGCTTCGATAACGAACTTAGAACAAGTTCAAAGCAGGAACCTTAGGGTCTAATTAAACGAGCAAGTATTATTAAAAAATATTAAAACTTAATACAATAATTTTATACCTAACATTACTAATATTATAATAATAAATTATAATTTGAAACTAATAATTTTGATACTATTAACTTCCCGTAGGGTAAGTTATCGTAATGGGCCGAAAATCGAAATTAAAATTTTTTACATTTCTCGACGTTTTGAAGGTTTCTGAACATTTTGGCATACCTCAGAAAAAATGGATGTGTGTGTGTGTATGTATGTACGGATACAAATTTCCAGTCACATTTTCGGGCGCATGGATCTACCGATTTGAATGGTTCAAAAAACATTCGATTTCTTTTGATAGGGAGATGAGTTGATTAGTTTTTGGCAAAGGCAGGTCCAGCCGTTACGAAGATACGGAGCAAAGAGTGCATAAAATAGAAATCGAGATTTTGAGTGAACGGAGTATCCGATTTAAATGATCTAAAAAACATTCAATTAGTTATAATTAAGAGAAGTGATTATTTGTTTTTGGCAAAGGCAGGTCCAGCGCTTTTGGAGATACATAGCTAAATGTGCAAAAATGGCAGTTTTTAAGAGCACTAAGCGTCCGGTTTGAATGATTCAAAGAACTTGCAGCTTGTTTTAACAAAATAATTGATTTTGGAAAAAAAAATTGTATAATTTTTTTTAGTTTTTTTTGTATATCGAAAATAATTCAGATTTTATTTTTAATTCTGACTAAAGTTCTAATATACTTTAAACAAATAATTTTAACTTTACAATTCAGTTTATATAATTCTTATGAATATTAGACAATGTTACAATATTTATAATAATCTATTTGAAAACATTCAGTATTCCTCGAACATTTCATACACCTAACTAGTTTTTAATCTTGTTTATGCTAATATATTTTTTTCAAAAATGGTCAAATAACAAAATTTTTAGTTTAGAGGCCGAAATATCCGCTCTTCTCCTGGTGATACGCGGTGATATTTAAGATTAAGCCCTTCCTTCTCTCACCAACATCAATTTTGTTCATAGAAAAGGTTAAAAAATAGTGTATTTTTAATATCTAGAAAAAAACGTACAATTTCTGAACAATTTTAGAAAAAATAAATACACGAGATTCACCCCAGCCCTCTTTCAAGACTCACGTAATTAATGGTTGCCCTCTTAGATAAAATCTAATTCGTTGTTTAGCATCATATATCGTATTAAACATTTTTTGTATTGTTTCTTTTAATTTGAGGCTAAATGAAATGGCTTTAACAAGTAAAGTATTTCCGAGGAACAGTTCGGTTCATGGAAGTAAGTTAAATATGTAGTTTTTCCACAAATTGACGCGCTGGCATAAATCATATGCTGCGGCAAACGTACTCGAATCAATTAACATCATCATACTATGGTGATAATTTTTACGGCAAACGCGTGACGTGTGTTCTTGTGTACTCATGCCGCCGCCGCCGCCTCCGCTGCCGCCCTGTCGTGACCGGCTATCGATTCCAGCTAATACGGTAATCGAGCTAAAAAAACAGGCAGGTATGCTAAACTGTATACAAATTAAGATGATGAATATGTATTTTTATTCTTGCCACATTACTAAAGTTTATTGATGATAAGATTATTTTGATAGTAATACTTTATAAAAGATTGTTTCCGTGCACATTGAATTGACTTATTTCATTAACATCTTCTTCCTAGTAGATACGCCACTGGGTGTACCTACTAATTTGTAATAAATTTTATTTTGTCATATATATGTTATCAAACTATACTTATGTTTTGAAATAACATTTGCAGAATAAAGTTGAATAAATAAAAAAAATCCCTTTTAATATTTTATTAAATATATAAATCGTATTGCTAATGTGTTAACTAATTATGTTACCAATTACAAGAGATTTCTTTTTAATCTTTACATAAATATGTTATTTGATCAGAATACTACTGCACATTTTGAATGTAGAAGATATCAATTTTCAATTCAATTCTTCTAATTAAATTAAAAATATGCTGAAAAAAATAATGTTTGAATAAAAATTTATTATCAATTTCATATATTATATTTTCATGATCATATTTTAATTAACTTAAAAAATTTGCTTACAATGAATAAAATATTATTTCATTTGTTCGAGATTAGTATTTGGCAGTCAACGCGTCAATAAATATCGAAAAACTTCCATCAAATACTTTATGCAAAGTTTTGTCAGTTTGAAAATCGTGCAAACTGCAACAAGTAATAAAATTATGATTAAATATAATTGTCTAAAAATATGACATCTAGTAATTTTTAATTCATTTGCTTCAGTGGTTGTCAATCTAATATTGTCGTTGTTAAGCAGCAGGTGCATTGAAAAAGTAAAATTTTAATAATAATTTCATACTACAAAATAGTTCTAGATAAGATTATTGCATCTTATCATCATGAATCATCTTGAATTTTTTTTTCATGAGTAGATTTTGCGAGGTTCGTGAGCTGAGTTAAACTAAAACTCGATCATGAAAGTGCAATATGGGAGGTTTAATTAAAGTTTATCATGTTGATTTGGAAGAGTAATTCTTATATAAAAACGTTTTTTTGATCTAAATTTCAAGTCAAAATCGATGAACCGAAAACTATTTGTGGAAAGTGCTATATTATTGTCTGCACTTAACCATCATTTTGGATACAATTAAGTTTCTGTTAAAACAAGAAATTTACACTTACTATTTTTCATTATGATCTTTAATTCATCAACTTTATTTTTATTATTTTTGTTTTACTTTCGTCGATCAGTCTTATTTTCATTATATATCCTTTCTTGATTTGTCATGATTTTATTTTACATATAATTAATTTCTTTGTTCTTTTATTACTTCTGCAGTTATTTTTCATCTTCAATTTGGCTTTTGTAATTATTTGCGGATCTGATAATTTTACTCTGTTTTGATATCATGTACATACATACAGTATTACTTGCCTCATAATATTGTAATTTGTTTTGTATTTAATATTTGAGTCAAGACAAATTTATGCATTTTTTAAATTCAGTCTTGCTATCTTTGATGTGATGTTCACCCGTACAATTTGAACTATATGTATTATTCTTACATTATATCGCTATATGTCCGTAGGACTTACATTTAAAACATCTTAATATATTTAAGACTTCAACAATATGAGTTATTTTCCATTCTAGTTGTATGCTATTTTTTATGAGCTTTAACGAGGCTTCTCTACATGTTGCTAAGATTGAATTTAACAAAAGGTCTTTAAAATTGTTGCTTTCTGTACAGCGTGTGTTTTTCTTATTTTTCAACTTAATTCGGTTTCTATTCAATACTCCGAAGTTTTTTCGTATTTAAAATATGAATTTTATACTTTATATATTCCTAGCATACTAATATGATGAATGTGAAATATATGCCCATATTATTTCACATTCGATTTGCGTACAGAGCGTACAAGATGTCAAATTTATTATGAAATATTTTTTTAATTTCAAGGAAGAAATCAGCAAAGAGCATGGCCGACCATTTAACCCCGGATTTGCAATTTAACTAAAAATGTTTCTGAAATGAAATTCATTAGCATTACCAAATCGCGGATGTAGCTATACTAGACTATTGAATCGCATTTCGATGAGTGCTTTCAACTTTTACTCGTTAAAATATTCAATAGATCGTGGAACGGACGCGCGTGGCCTCTGATCGTATTTTTATATTTTTAACCGATAGCGATTATTCGAAACCGATAGAAATACCATTACATCGGTCGAGAAACCAGACGCGTGATCCGACTCACGGAAAGAATCACAAACAACTTTTTTTTTATTGCGAATTTTGCGGAACGTGCGCGCTCGTTTCGTGAGATTTATAGTAATAGCGTTGGTCAACAATTCAACAAGTTATTTTTTCTATATGATCTTATGTAAACTGAATGATGTAGTTTCATGGAACACTTCAAATTTTAATATTTTTTCTTTGAATCAACTGGAAAATTACATTTTGCGAAGAGTATAGTTGACATTCCACAAATTCTATACAGTGGGCAAAATATGAATATATGCAAATCAAACTATCGCATTTTATTAGTATGTATGTTTTATATTAAACATTATTAAATTCTTTATTAAACATGTTCAAATCTAATTTTTGGACATTGAACAAGCAATTTTACCTTTCCAAGTAAAGCATTTATATTTTCAGTAATTTAAAATGTTCCTCTCTAGAGAGTTCTGTACGAACAGGTAATTTTTTGCAGAGTAAAATATTATATTAACTCATTTATATAGAATTGGGCGAGGCACAAAGATCCAATTTGACTTTGAGTCAAGTTATTGTGTAAACGAAGCCAATTACATCACAACAAATAACACATATCAAACAACTGACCATGTTCATTGAAACTCCCAGCTAATTCATTATTGTACAAATACCATGGTAGTTTCCTACATATTTAAAACAAAACTTATTTTTGTTATTTTGTTAAATGCCATTAAACCAGCAAATCTGAAACTCTTTTTTTTTATCAATTTTTTTTTTGTCTTGCAAATTTACATTCAAAATATTTCCAAATTACAACGGTGATATCTATGTGGGAATTTTGCAAGTTTGTTCAACGATTAGCCATCAGTAGTCGTCCTTGTTGTTTCTCAAGCTCGAATGACGAATATTTAAACTAATATTCAATTTTTTCTGAGGTGTGTGAAAATGTTCAGAAATCTTCAAAACGTCAAGAAATGTAAAAATTTTCAATTTCGATTTTCGGCCCATTACAATAACTTACCCTACGGGAAGTTAAAAATTACCCAGGCTAAGCACAGTCTAAGCCACTCTGATACAAATGTTTACCCAAGTGTGTTTAGACTGTTTATGTACTGGAGCACTTTTCCAATTTTGTGAAAACTATTGAAAAATGTGAAAATGCCGCTAAGCTAAGAACATTATAAGTGAAAATGTCGCACAGAATTATTTGCAAATGCGTTTAGACTGTTACTATACGGGAGCACTTTTTCAATTTTGTGTAACTATTTTTTTTGAAATTGATTTCGAAATGAAATGATAATTGTTAATGTTCTTTCTGGAGATTTATGATTTACATTTGATTTGCTCAGATATAACAAGATAGCAAAAATAATGAAAGTTACAGTATTTATAATAAAATATTTGAAATCGTTTAAAATTTCTCGAATATTTCATTACGGTACGGGAAGTTCCAGCAATTTGCCTCAAAGCACGATGCCATACACCACTAGTTATGTGTTAGATTGGTGTATTCCATTAAAATTATATTGTAATGATTGCAAAACTTACATAGATACGTCACTGGTGAACTCCTGTTATAATATTGAAAATGAGCATTTGGACAACACTGGAACAAAAGTTGTCTTATAGAGTCTAAAGCCATTGATTTGTAATCTATAATTCAGATTTCTGAAGAAAGTTTTTAATATTTGATATCATCAGTAAAATAAGAAAACCAGAATGAAAATGTCATTTATTATTATGTAATTTTAATAACTAGCGATTAGCAAACGAAACTGAGGCAATCAATTACAGAACTGTCGACAAAATTTCGAAATCTCATCTTTTTAACCCTTCCTAGTAGAAAGGGTGGGTTTCAAACAACGGAGATACAGTTAACTACTGCGAGAATAATTGACTTCTTTCAACATACGTTAAGTGGGACATGAATAATTTTATTACAAATATAGCTTAGGATATGGATAAAATGTTTGAGAAGAATATAGCAAAGTAAACTTTAAATTATGGAGGAAAATCGGTTAAGAATACGATGCTCTAACACGGTGGATCTGGTTTCGGGAGGGCATCATATATGTTTATATAGAAAACGGGAAGTGGACATTTTACTCAAGTATATCATATTACAGATAAACTTGAGTAAAATGTCCACTTCCCCGTTTTCTATTCGCCTACTCGACTTCACGTGGTCGCGCCGGTAGTCCGCGTTCATTTGCATTATCAAGAAATTCAATGACGCGCGACCACGGTTTTGTGATTCATCCTGATCGGGTGATGTTCTTGTCCCATTTACCGGGTTTTTCGTAAGATATCACGTAGTTCTAATCGCAAGACGGTTCCAAGCAGGTTAATTTCTTATATAAATAATATATAATATAAACTATCTGATTACTAGATGATTCAGTCGCAATTCTTACTTGTGAAGTTCATAAATGACTGATGATTTTCTTGTTATTTTTTTAAATTTATTATGCATTACATTTTTTTCTTGCATTTACTTTAACATTATTTTATCTTCCAATGAATTTCATTCCTCTCTAGAAAAATATTAATCAACTGCATAGACATTTAAAACCTTACGATTTGTTTTATAGAAAATTGCTAGACTTACATTAACATAGTTAATTTAAGGCTCATTACCAATACACAAGATAATTGTGACTTGCAAATATAATTGACATTGAACATTATGAACTATTTCGTCAGTTTTTATCTATCTGTCTATACTCTACAAATTAGAAAAACACTATACTTATATAACAGTCCATCTCTGAAAAGAAATGATTGTAAAATACCCAAGGTCTTATTTTTACTTACAAGGAACGATTTAATTTTTCTGGTTTTCAAAATAAAATAATAACAAAATTAAAAATAGTAAATTCATGTTTATAAATAGTCTTTATAGCTTCAACTGGCCATGAACATTCAGAAGCAAATAACAAAATCGTTGTTATTGTTCAATAAAGAAGGCTTATGTAGGGCAGTAATGATGGAAGCAGAGCATAATGGAAATGTGGGTGTATTCTACAAAGAATAGTTCTCGCAAATAACAAAACATGATAATAGAAGAGTCAATAGAATATAAACCGCCCGTTGGTAAACGGTTAAGAGCGACAGGATTTGATTCAGAGGTCTCTAGTTCGATACCCACTTCTAGCAACCTATTGTCAGGTGGCATTGATAACGATTTACACTTGAAAATATAAATCGCAATATGTTTCTAATTGTAAGTGAAAATAGCCCTCACCTAGCATTGCTGCATCAATATATATATGCACCAATAAGAAGTCATCCCTGGTTGGGATTACCATCTTAAAATACGAAGTAAGGAGAAGTTTCAGCCCAACATTTTATAGGACGTAAGGTTCTGATTGCAATAACATATAAGAATAAAAAAATAATATGAAAATCAATACTTCCCAACTAAAGATGATAATTGGCGCAGTATTTAAACTAAATATGAAATAAAAGCAAGCAAATGATCAGAATTAGTATCGCCAGTGAATCAAAAATATAGACTTTATGCAAGATGGATCAGAGTTCTCAGGAAAGTTTTAATGCAAGGTGCTCTAAATACCCAGATTTTGGCTACACGTGATTTTGAAGCAAAAAAGTAGACAAGGTTTACCAAGATTTATTCATACATATTATGCTTCCAAGCAGAAATAGTCATTCTGGGAATTGCTGTAAACAGGTTAATAAATTATCACAATTAGCTAAAGGACATCGATTGGATTGCCTTGTAATAAACTTAAGAGCTTAACCACTATCAACTGTTTTGATGATATTTCTTGTTGTAGCTTTTTTGAAGGAGCAACCCAACAGTTGACCAGATTTCGTTATCAAGTGAATAAAAAAAGGATATTACTACTGCTTGAATATCGAACGTGAAATTTTGGAGAATATTTGGAGAAACAAATTTCTATCCAACCATGCAGAAGCCCAACTTATAAAAATATGTACCAAAACTGGTATTGAATTGACCTCTGGGTTGCCTTCTAATAGCCAATTGTAAACAATATCATTATAAATAATAGCATCATTACAACTCCTAGAATATATTCTGATAGCTGTTCAAAAACAAACATGAAATGCAATATTTATCCAGCAAGCAACCTTGTATTATAAACAGAACTTGAAAAAAAAATTAGTAACATAGAAAATGCGTACGTAGAAAAAAATGCGTTGTATTGTATAAATAATGCGGGCACTGTCGTGTTGATATGAATATGCATGGATTGCAGGAAGTAGTATGATATGTGCATAAGAATGATACGGCCACGGCAATCGGCGGCGCAAATGACGCATCTTTTATAAACGAGGCGTCATTTGCGCGCTAAATGACGCGGTCAAATGACGCATGCGGCACGGGCGACTTTTTAAGTTATTTCAATGCGTGCGCGATGGGGAAAAACATGATTGTTATTGTCGGCGATGTGTTTTGACCGCAGTCGTCCTGCGGATGGGCGTCAAGTATCTATTTTATCGACGCATTATCATAATAAAACACTCTGGGAGAAAGAATTTACTCAAAACTTTATATATATAGTCTATTTATAAATGTTAAAGCCAATTATTAGGTTGGCTGCTAAGTAAGTGCGGTTTTACTCTTCGTTGTGAACCAATGCTTTTTAAGTTAATATTAATAACTAATATAAATAACTATAATATACACTACGCAATGAGTCCTATTCTCATTTACATTGTATGAACTCATATCGATAAACTGCATACGATGCAGTAATTCACTGAAATTACGATTGGGAATCGGGAAGTTAATTTGCACTCAAATATATTTTTTTTATTTTTTTTTATTTATTCATTAATAGCAATCAAGATACAATTTAATCTTATAAGCTATTATGACACAAAGGAGAGAAATCGAAAGAAAAAAAATAATAATAGTAATAATAATAATAATAATAAAAGAAAAAGAAAAAAAAAGAAATTATTATCTAGAGTTCACTCCAATGAGTGAAGCTAGTGTTTCATTTAAGGTCGCTTGACCAGCATCTTTTCAGTCTTCTTAGTGATGAAGAGTTGTTTAGAGAAACAATGAGCTGGTTGTAGTGACACTCAATTTTTGAGAGCTAGATCGAACTTCTGTCCTTGATGACATCTGTGACGTATGGAATATTTAAATCTTTACCGTGGTTAGTTATGTACCACGGTGCGTTGACTATCTTT
The DNA here is from genome assembly GCF_003426905.1 of Ctenocephalides felis. Taxonomy (NCBI): domain Eukaryota; kingdom Metazoa; phylum Arthropoda; class Insecta; order Siphonaptera; family Pulicidae; genus Ctenocephalides; species Ctenocephalides felis. Next base: position 26,330,391 of record NW_020539725.1, on the reverse strand, counting down.
TTTAGTATTTTGTTTTGACATCTTTGCATAATTACGTTATTGGATTTGCTTGCGCATCCCCATAACTCGATGCCGTAAGTCCAAACGGGTTTTATGACGCATTTGTATAGCAGTACTTTATTATGCAGCGAAAGCTTCGCGTTTCTTCCTATAAGCCAATTGACTTCTTGGGCTTTGAACTTGACTCAAACATATAGAAGAAATTTAGATTATCATATCCTAAAGCGAGGGAAGTTCCTCTACTAAAAAATTAGGTGGTTGTATCGAAATATATAAAAATACTAGGACTATATGAATTTTTTTGTTTAATTTGAACTTATATTAATAACTAACAAAATTAGAAGGTAGTGAAGAGAAACACTAATCGGCGATCGAAATCTTATATGGTTTCCATTAAATTTTTAGGTTTGCTGACGTATTCCAAATGTAAAATAACGTTTATTTTTGATAGGAGTCAATTCAGCTGTCAATCTGTAAACATAAGATTTCTGATCGATTGTGTAGTTTTCATTTGGCGTTCGATCGTTTTCATACTTGGCTTTTTAATTTCCGCAAAAGTAAAGAGCTTAAGTAAAAAGCTTAAGTTGCTGTCAGAGATGAAAAATTTTCTGATCGCCCAGTTGAAGTTGATTAAAAAAGGAATTGTCTACTTAGAACTTATTATTCCCAACCGACTGTTCAATAATGATATCTACGTTGAACAAATAGCGAAATTAAATAATGCAGCTCAAAAATATAAATAGAAATATAAATTTGAAGGTAAATTGCGATGGCTAATCTATAACTACGTTAGTTGGGAGCGTCTATGGAACACGTGAGCCATTTCTAAGGATTTTTGGACCACTTCTCCTTCTTGATGATATTCAACATTTTGTTAAAAATGATGTTTTTTTTTAAATTGCAAATTAGAGGTAAAAAAATAAGTACACATGATATCTAACTAAACTCTCTCCTCTCCCACGTGACATTTCGTGATTTTTAATGCAAAAACTATAATCCCCCTTTATAGCTCTCGTGATTCGGTTCGTATAATGTTCTTTCTCGTTAACTATGATTTTGATATATTTGTATTTATTGTTTTGATTGCTCATTATTTTTAAAAATGAGAGGTTGTATGTGATTAAACCTCATTTCGATTATTAATAATTGTGTGTAATTTGACCATTAGTCCTTCCTCTATATTGATTTATGCGTGCTCAAATCAGACGTGACGCAGAATATAATGGCTAACAATTAGTAGCAATAAAATCACAAAAAATACCTAACATTCTATTTAGCGTGGCTCGTATAGGAAAACCAGGTATCTAACAATATGTAGTCAATTAAGTAGGTCAAGTGTTTGCATTAGAACATTAGATTATTATAGTAATCGATTCAAGGGGATTTTTCTTTTATCATTTTTATGGTATTGTTTTCATCGTGAGATGTAGCATTCTTTTTGATTGATCTAAATTTTTCGTGTCTCTGGTTCCTTTGCTCAAAGACAACTTCTTTAAACGGATATTGGAGCGAGTGTCACTAGTTACACTATTATATGACGCATTTCTATGGTTTTACCTTTTTTTTTTAAAAAAAAAGAGTGTTTTATATTCGTTATTCGTTATTCACTGCACGCGAAAATAAATACAGTAGTAATAAATATAGTAGTTATAAACCCATGAAGGATTAAATTATATATTCCCAAATTTCAGCTAGTCAACCAAATAAAGGGTAACTCTCTTGATCAAATTTAATAATTTGCATATTTATGATTTTGTAATCATTTGTCATTGGGCATATGTGCAAATATAAATTGAATAATATAAATTAATAAGAATGAAACATTGCAATATTAAAATGAATTGATTATTATGCAAATAATACGATTGTTACATTTGCAAATGAATAATATATATTTATATAGGAATTGCATATTAATCTATTAATTGTTGACTGCAATAAATTGGTTTAAGAAAGAAAATTTATATCCACCTGAGAGTTTCGCAAAATGGTTTTAATCAAACTAGGAAATATGTTGTAGTTTATATTATGCGATTTGTTGTAATGCAACATTGATGAAAAGTTATAAATTATAATAGATAAAAATATTGATATACTTTTCCAATAATTTTTTCTGTTTTTTTGTGTTATGCAACTTTAGTCTTACATTGATATTTTAAAACATTAAATTGATAAAATTATTAATAATTATTAAAACTATAAAATAAAATAAATTATAATAAAATTTTTACTTTCATGTATAATATTTTTTTAAGAGTAGTTTATTTAAATTATTTGAGATTCAGGAAATCATGAAATTTTTGGATTATTTGAAATGATTTAATATTCTATTCATCATGCTTGGACAAATAAGAATATACTCTAAACACTAAATACTTGTCATTCAAAATTGTATTAATAATTTAGAAGTTCAAATAAATGTAAAAAACAGCGCTAAAACATACAGTGCTTTCACACTAAATATTAATAAATTGATTGTATTAGATTTATGATGTTCTATAAGTTGAAATTGTGTATTTATTACATTAATTTATTCTTTTTTTCTGATCATTCATTTTGTAATTCTATAATATGAGATACTAATAATAATAACTGACATAATAACAAGTAAATTAAGCACAAAGTAAGTATCTATAAAAATAGACCTTATACATAAAATTAAAGGTAATTCGAAACTCTTTAGAACGATTCGCAGACTGAATATTGATTTTTATCATAACCGGCCCTAGAAATCACAAAAAAAAATTGAAATGATGACAAAGTAGGTTGACTTGGCTTAAAACATTAAAATTAAATTAGTTTGTGTAAATTTTATCTTTTCAACAGGAATTTGAAATAGCAAAAAAAATATTTTGGAATTAAGACAAAGTAGGTTGTCTTGACTTTGAACATTGAAATTAAATTAGTTTGGTTAAATTTTATCTTAACAGGCCTTTAAGATCACTAAAAAAATTTAAATAAAGACAAAGTACGTTGACTTGACTTTAAACATTAAAATTAAATTAGTTTGGATACATTTCATTTAACAGGCCTTTGAAATCATAAAAAAAATTTGGAGACATTGTAGGTTGACTTCACTTTGAACATTAAAATTAAATTAGTTTGATTATTAAAATTACTTAAATAGGCTTTTGAAATAACAAAAACTTCATTTAAAATGAAGGCAAAATAAGGTGTGACTTGGCTTTGAAGTTCAAAATAAATTATTTTAGATAAATTTCATCTTAACAGACCTTAAAAATCACAAAAAGAAAATTTTTGAACTAATTGTAATAGAAAGTAGGTTGACTTGACTTGGAACATTAAAATTAAATAAGTTTTTTTTTTTTTTTTTTTTGTATATATTTTTCATAGCAAGCTATACAAAGTACATTCAGCTACATATGTTACAGTTATATATTAATTGTCTGCGTGAGAAGGATCGCTATCCTGCGATAGCGCCTTCATAGATATCATATTATATTTTGTAGTAGATCATTGCATATTCTTTTTTTAAGACGCTTTGGTGGTAAAGGCTTGAGCAGATCTGACGCTAATACGTTTGGATGACGACTCAGACGAGCTTTATATCTGGTGCAGTATAGATTAATTTCTTCATCTATAGTTCGGACTCTGAGATCTTGATGTATCAACCAGTTTGGAACATATTTTGGAGCGTTCACGATTTCTTTCAAAATTTTGTTTTGAAACCTTTGTAAAATAGTTATATTTGATTTACTGGCCGCACCCCATATTTGTAGACCGTAGGACCATATTGGTTTAATTATTGTCTTGTAGATTAATAGTTTATTTTCTATTGTGACTTGTGATTTCCAGCCCATTAACCAATTTAGTTGTCTACGTGTTAATTCAAGCTGCTGACGCTTCTTTAGAATATGTTCATGCCAGGTTAATCTTCTATCTAAATGTAATCCCAGATATTTAACAACATTGGATACAGGAACCAAATCACCATTCAATCTAACAGGGGGGCATGAACCTTGTCTTAAGGTAAAAGTAACGTGAACTGATTTAGAGTTATTCACTTTTATTCTCCATAGTTTCATCCACTTTTCTACTTCATCTACATGTTTTTGTAGAATTTCCGAGGCAAGTAATTGGTTGTCATGTTGAGCTAGAATTCCCGTGTCATCTGCAAAGGTAGCAATCATGGTTTCTGCATTTGTAGGTATATCAGCAGTATATATAATGTAAAGCAGCGGACCAAGAACACTACCTTGGGGAACTCCGGAAGAAATATTTTTAACATTAGATGAAGCATCATTAAAACTGACAAAGAACCTTCTATCACACAGATATGATTTTAGGAGGAGATAATAGTTGTATGGTAAATTCTTCTTTAATTTGTATAATAAGCCGTTATGCCAAACTTTATCAAACGCCTGACTGATGTCAAGAAAAAGGGCTGAACAATATTTTTTTAAGTGAAAGGCTTTATAAAATGGAGTCCACAACTCTATGTATTTGTTCTACTGTTGAGTGTTGTCTAATGAACCCAAATTGATGTTTTGGCATAAAATTGTTATCTTCTAAAATATTTATGATTCTTTTGTGAATAACTTTTTCAAAAATTTTTGAGAGGCAAGACAGAAGACTAATGGGCCGGTAGGAAACTGCATCAGTAGGATTTTTTCCAGGCTTGAGAATTAAGATTATTTTCGCCAATTTCCACGATGAAGGAAAATACTTCAGCCGTATTATGGCATTAAATAATATAGTTAAAAATCTCTTACCTTTATCAGGAAGGTGTTTTATAAGACCAAATGTAATCGCATCATTACCAGGAGTTTTTCCCAATTTAGTGTTACTAATCTCGTAGAGCACTTCAGAATACTTAATTTTTGGAATGGGTTCGTCTGTGAAATTACTGTCGTTCAAGTAATCTGTGATAAATTGATCGTTAGGTACATTACAAGGATGAGGAGTGAAGACCTTTTCAAGGTGATTTGCAAAGGTAATAACCTTGTCTTCTGCTGATCTAGACCAAGAACCATCATCATTTCTAATTGGAGATACCGTGGAGGTTGGTCTTCTCATATTTTTCGTGGCTTTCCAAATGGAATGGTCATGAACAGACAAATCACTTAAGTAGGACTCCATATGTTTATTTTTTAAATCAAACAAATATTGTTTAAGTTCCTTAATAGCTTTATTCAGTTTAGCTTTGTCATCCGGAAAATGAGTATTTTGCCACCTTCTACGCAGTTTTCTTTTACAGGCTATGAGTCTTTTAGCTTCGAGTGGACAGAAAAATCGCTCAACAATATCATTTGTGGGTGTAGAATAGCGAGCCGCATCAGTGATATTTTTATTGAGAATACCTATTGCATTATCAATATCATCTGTACTTTTTAGAGGTACTTTGCAGCATAAATTGTCATCAATATAATTAGAAAATAATTCCCAATTAGTTTTTTTATTTGTTAATGATGGACTTTTAGATTGCAATTTGAACTTTGAGCTTAATGTAACAATGATTGGAGTGTGGTCAGAAGATAAGTCAAGACTTGATTCAGCTTTTAATTGTTCATCAAATATACCCTTGAATATACAGAAGTCTAAAAGGTCTGGAATTTTAGAAGTGTCTCCAGGCCAGTAAGTTGGTTCACCTGTTGATAAGTGTTTAAGTCTGCAGTTAACCATGGATTTATAAAGTTGCTTACCTCTTGGATTGCTTAATCTCGAACCCCATGAACAATGTTTAGCGTTATAATCTCCTCCAGCTAAAAATATTGGTCCCAAAGATGTGAAGAATTCACTAAATTTTTCATGAGAAATGTTATGTCTTGGCGGACAGTATAATGCACTTACAGTTAAAGCTCCAATCGAAGTTTCAATCACTACATTAGTTGCTTGTAAAAAATGTTCCGTATAACACTGAGCCATATAATGTTTAATAGTTGATTTTATAAGCACAGCACTTCCGCCGTGGGCTGTTCCATCAGGATGATTAGTTGTGTATAGGTTGTAATTTGGAACCTTGAAAAAACTTAACGACGTGAAGTGGGTTTCTGAGACTAGTAGTATATCTATTTTTTGAAGATTAAGAAAATGTATAATTTCTTGAGTATGATTACTCAATCCATTTGAGTTCCAGACAGCAATTCGAATGAAATGATTCATGGATTAAACTTAGGAACGAGGGATGTTAATAAGTTAAGCATTACACTTATTTGGTCGACTAATGATTTTACCATTTGTTTTAATTCGGATATATCATTATTTTGAATTCTGGGCTGAGAAATTAATTCTGGATTAGCAACTTGCTGTGTATTATCTGATCTAGTTGCCTGGGCAAATGAAAGGTTTGGTTGAATCCGGTTGTTATATATTAAGTTAGAAGAAGGTAAGATCCTGGGCCTTAAAGGCGGAAATTTGCGAGATATTATTTCCTTATAGACTCTGCAACCTTTATAATTTGCTGGATGTTTTTCGCCGCAATTCGCGCATTTGACATTTTCATTAATAGGATCTTTCCATAAGCAATCATTAGAAAGGTGTTTACCAGCGCATTTAATACATCGGGGTTTATGACTGCAATAAGATTTTGTATGTCCAAATAGTTGACATTTTGAGCATTGCACTACATCTTTTGTAGGTCTTTTAGGTTCTATCTTTACTTTAGTTCTATTTAGGAATTCAATTTTATAAATATCTGAGTTATTTGAACTCTGTTCAATTTCAAGTAAGAACAGATGAAGAGGGGCCTTTGTTAGTCGATGCTTTATGTTGAATAAGTTAATAACTTTATGCCCGTAGGAGTTGATTTCTTCTGTTAAATCTTTTAAATTAGTACTGTGGTGGAGATTCCTTATAACAGTTTTAAATGTACGCTTAGATTTGTATTGGAAAGAATGAAATGAGGTTCCTCTATCCTTTAGTAGTTTTAATATTTTATTATAGATTTTTGGCTCAGATAATTGAACACGTACCTGAAGATTACCTACAATTTTTAATTGATAAACATCTTTAGCATGCTCATTCAAAAGGTTTGTAAGAGGGGTAATATCACCTACACCATGGACGAAAATTGGAGGTGGCTTGTGAGCTACTTGTTTAGGTGGTGGATCTATTGGGACAGTATTTAATACGTCAAAATAATTATTTAATGGAGTTGGATTAAGCCAATACTGATCTGACTCGTTGTTACAAACGACCGACTTTATGGAAGATGTTATGGATGATGTATCATCCATGTGGCGCTTTCTTCTTTTTCGAACTGTTGTCCATTCAACATTCATCGATTTATTATTATTTTGAAATTCAGTTAAATTTATAGCATCATTTGAATGATGAGTTTTCAAGTTCGAATTTGATCTAGTTGTGGGTTTACCTGCTGTACTTGGACCTGGTGCCATATCTATATTATTTATGTCACTGACAGCTTCAAAGTTAGTATTGTTTGACAATACGTCCCCTCCGATGGGGATCATTTTTATAAAAACTTTACCTGCGCTCAAAGGCGAGGTGCACTTACTAGTAGATAAAATTGTTATTTACTGATGTAACAATTAGAATTATTAACGATAAAATATCTGGATAGATTTTGACATATAATTCACTTGTTTTTAATCAGTCGAAAAAGAATTAAATAAGTTTGCATAAATTTTATTTTAACAGCACTTTGAAATCTCTTTTTTTTCTTGAAATGAAGACAAACTTATTATATTTTTACACGAGTAATCTCTTAAATTTGCATCTGTTTTCTTATTCGCAAAACGATAAAAAACAAGCGATAAACATGCAATAAACTTACATAAAATATATGTTTTGACTAAGAAGTAAGAGCACATAATCAATTTCGATTACCATATCGTTGTCATTTTCTGTCGCCATCGTCTCCTATTCGCGCCAATCGCTAGTATATTTTTATTTAGCGATGGATATCGAATGTCTTTGGGCTTATCCGGTTTTGTGTCCGGTTAGCCAGTAGGTAGATATTTATTGTTCGAGCTATTTATACGAAATTTTGGCACGCGTGTTCCTACCGAAACCCACTTGCCAAACCGCCACGCGCCGCTCGACCGACGAAAGATTTATAAATAGGCCTGAAAGTGATATCAAAGGAGAGCAATGGAATTGTTGGAAAACAAAGCGAATCTTGCGCATTGTTATTTCTCATTAGATTTCTTCTAACACAATTTTCAAATGCGCACTTCCTTTTCTTTATATTTCCTCTAATTATCTTTCTCAATTTGGTCACGCTGCTTATTAGTCATTTATCTCCTATATCTATATTATATTGTTTTTCATTGTAAATATTCTCATAATTAACTTAATTACAATTACAAGCTTTATTATTTCTGCTCTCCCGTAGCTTAGTTATTAGAGTTATGGACTTCCAAATTGGAAGTTCCAATCAGAAGGTCCAAGTTCGATATCGTATTCGGATAGCTTGATGTATAAGAATCGGTTTTTACTTCAGAATATAGATAGCAAAACTTTTTATAAATATAAATAGCCCTCTTCCGATATTGCTTTAGCCAGTAAGGAAGCCATCAGTATTAAGGTTACCCAAATAATAAATTTATCAAAAATTGGTACACCGACTGTTGGTTTGCTTACTGAAGCTACTTTGTTAATATAACCATCACAATAAGCTTTTGCTGTAAATAATTTATTAAAAATGAAAAAGAAATAATATACTGGAGCTAAGGAATTTTTGTAAAAGTTTTATTTAAATTAATATATCTTGAGATCCACTGATATTTTTATGAAATAAAGAGGGATAGTTGCCGCGTAATAACAAACTCTACCAAATCAAGTAAATATAATTCCACAAATGTTGTTCATTATTTTACAACTAACAAATTTCTAACCAACAAAAAAACAACAATAATACCTCTGATACCTTTACACTCTGATTTCTTACTAATTTTACAAAAACTGACATATTTCTAAGTTTCTTTCTTTTGATTTCCAAACTATAATTAACTTCCCGAAGGAGAAGTTTATGTTTTCATAAAAAAATCCAATTCGCTAATTTTATTTAACGTAGAGTTTTCTCTACGTTTCAAACCATTCTGAATCGAATGAGACCAAATTTGGAAAAAGTATATGTGTGTGTGTGAACAGATTTTTTGCCGTAAATCGACGTTTTCTCAAAAACGGCTGAACCGATTTCATAAATTTAAAAGCTATTTGATGTATTGGGATGTGTAGACAAGCAAAACATTTTTCGTCGACGTTTTAGCTCTCAATTCTAAATCGATTTTAAAAAATCAAAAACTGTTCGAAAGATATTGCTTGGAAATGATACTGATTAGTTTTAGGTAAAAATCTACCGGCCTTTTTCTTGAAATTAACAGTTGAAAATTTTTTTTGCCGATTTTTTGGCAATAGATATCATGATCTTATAGATCATACTAAAATGTTACGATCATACGACAAATAGTTTAATGTTAAAAATTTATCATAGTTTGAGAAAATATTATAGTAAAAATTTTTCTGTCAAAAGTTTCAATCAATCAATTCATTAATACTTAATAAGCTACAATTTTGGGGCATACAAAAACGTGTCTGTAATTTATATAATTACAGTTAATTTAAATGTGTTTGCGAAAATTCGGTTCAAAATCGCAATGTTTAGATTTAATTGAAAGTGATAACTTTATTTTTGAAAAAAAAACAGTTGGACATTTTATCTAAATATCTAAATTTCAATTTTGTTTCATTGAGTGATTTCTTACACATTTTGGGAAGTTCGTGCAACTTGTCTTAAGGCTAAATGCCACTTTCAACTAGTTTATGCAAGGTTTTGAATCAGCTCACACCAGATGTGATTTATTTAAATAAATTTATTTCTATAATTTATGTTTCGGATACATGAGTATGCTACTCTAAATATTTCACTCCTAATTGTTATTATAATATTGAAAACAATTTGTATCAATTAACTTCATTTGTGCAATACATACATATGGCTTTGTAGAGTATAAATATGAACAGTTTTTAAAGTTTATAATTATTGCTCAAAATGAAGATTTGTATTAATAGAATTTGCTGACCAATTGTTTAATCTGTAATATCTCAATATTTAAACAGATGTTCAGAATTAATTATTTTAATTAAGTAATATAATGTGTAACAATTGAGTAATGAATCTTTTTTGAAAAGGGAAATATTGCTTATACATTGGATACATAACTGGATAATACTTTCTATGTATCATCATCCAATTTCTGCAAATGTGATATATTTTCAATAAATATTCTCGACATTAGATATACAAAAAATACAAACATTTTTAACTTTTTATATTTTTTGCGTATTAACATGAATGGTTAAAGCTATTCTGAATGGACATTAGCAAATTAATTATTTTGTTTGTTAATGAGAAGATCTCTTCAACACTAAATTTTTTTGGCACGTATGGTGGCTGTATTATTTGTGTTTATTTACGGTGTAGTAATAGTAAATTTGCTGCCAATTTATATTTACTCTTCACAAGAATTTTGGCTTCTATCCACATTAGATAGTAGTTAATTTTTTCAACTTTTTTGCTCTCAGTTTATATGAATAGATAATATAGAACTATTGTTTACCTACATTTGTATAACATTTCTCGACGTTTTGAAGGTTTCTGAACATTTTGGCTAACTTCAGAAGAAGTGGATGTGGGTGTATGTGTGTGTGTGCGTGTTTTGTGTGCCCGCATTTTTTCGTTTACGTTTTCGGGCGCACGGATCAACCGATTTGAATAGTTAAAAAAAACATTCGATTCCTATTGATAGGGAGATGTGCTGATTAGCTTTTGGCAAAGGCAGGTCCAGTTGTTACGGAGATACGGAGCAAAGAGTGCAGAAAATACAAATCTCAATACAAATTACTTTGTAATGATTGGGAGAAGAGGTGATTAGTTTTTGGCAAAAGCAGGTCCAGCCATTTCAAAGAGCAAAATGTGCTAAAAATGGCAGTTTTTGAGATAACTAAGCGTCCGATATGAATGATTCAAAGAACTTTCTGATTGTTTCAACAAAATAATTGCTGCCAAAATTGCTTTTGTTTAAATTTTTTGTCATTTTTATTTTAAATAAAATTTTGTTTTTGTATATTGAAAATAATTCAGATTTTAATTTTAATTCTGACTAAAGTTCTAATTTTCTTTAAACAAATAATTTCAAGTTTGCAATTCAGTTTATAAATAAATATAGATATAGTTTTTAAGCATGTTTAATGTTCTGGTGTATATTGTATATCGATCTCATTTCAGTTTATTATTGCCATTATTATTGAGTCTTTTTTCGTCTGGTTTTATTATATTTTTTATTATATGTAACGCCCCTCATAATAACTAAGTGTAAGGAGTAAGTGGCTTTTTGGCCACTAGCAATTTGAACTTAAGTCGGCGCGGTGTGTGGTCCTTCCGAAGACGAAATTAATTTTAATACGTGCTTTCACACGAGGCTATTCACTTTTTTGATAAACGTAATGATTGTATTATTTATGAAATTATGTGCGTCAAATATTACAAAAAATCAGTAAGAAGAAAAATAAAATTAATATTCAATTCAACAATACATTACGATCCATTCAGGGTAAGGAAGTCCTGACCAATTCGAGAAATTGGATTTTTTATTAGTATTTTTATGAGTATCAATTATAACAAGTTGTGTATAATATAATGTATCAAGGCACAATTCAGAAAATCTTAGATATTCTCGTTTTATAAAAAAATTGAGTGCTATCAATCAATCTTTTTTTACAATTTAAAATTAACATAAAAAATAATATAATATATTAAGCCAAGTATTATTTTGATGTTCATAAATAAACTAATTAATTCTGTACCTGAAATTTGCTTTCTATTTTGAGATATTAAAGCTTTTTTTGCTTTTTGTGGTTTTTTTAAGTTACTTTGCTCGAAATTAAAAGCTTAAACCCTTACTTGTCATTTGTAAGCTTCTCTAGAGTTCAATATAAAATTAAAATGCGTCCTTTTCAAAGAAAGAAAAATATTTTTTCAATTATAATTGATAAGTCCAATTGATAGTACAAAACTAACAAAGCGCAAGTCGCTTTAGGTCAACTTTTTATAAAGATAATCGAATTTGAACTCAATCGATAAAATTTATAGTTTTGAAGTAATTAATGTCTCTAAATAAAATACAAACTAAAAATAACTACTAATAGAGAGTTTGATTTTCATTTAAAACTTCCATTTACTACCACCTTTTTCGAGAAACAGTTTTTGTACTCAGAATATTAGTAAAATTTCACATGCTAGTTTATGAATTAATATAAATGTTGCTTTAAATATAATTCGTATTATTAAATTAATTATTCATGGATACAACATATTGAAGATGTCACGAGAAAATAGTTCTTGGAAGTGCGAGTACATCAGTTGCTAAAAATTCTGAGAAATCATTTTGAAGAATTAATTATTTATACTATAGTTGAAAATATTTATTTTGTATTAAATATTTTTGAAGATCAAATTGCGACATATTTGTTCATTGTTTATTAAATTTGCTTTTATACAATTGCATTTGCACAATACCAAATGAAAAATATTTTGTACCATCATCAAAAAAATATTAGTTAATTTTGTAGTTTAATAACAAGGTTGTCAATATTAAGTCAATATATTGTTTTTTATCAAAAGAAATGTTCCAAATAATAAAGTTATGGTTATTGTTAACAATAATTGACTATAGTATTTGTTATGAAAAAATTACATTGAGAAAGTGTGAAAACTCGACTGTGGAATACGTTTTTGTGGTAAAATTTTAATTTTTTATTTTTGACTACAATTAAAATTATTATTTTTTATTTTATTGAAGGCCACGTTGGCTGAGAGCCATTATCCCGCAGATTATACTGGTGGATTTAAATTGTTCAAAAATGATCCTAGTGATGAAAATACACCTCTACTTGTGGTAATTTTTTTCATGTTCACACTTTTGCACTCTGCATTTATATTATCAGTTTTGTTCTCAATTTTAGTTATTTAAAACTTTTTAATGAACAAATATTGATTCTTCTTGATCTTGATCAGAAAAAATATAATGAAAACAAAAATTTTGTATTTTCTTTGTTTTTATCTATGTTAGTTTGAATACTACAGCACACATTTTTAAAATCGACTAGATAAATATTGCATAATAGAGTTTATTTGTAAAATAAAAAATTAATGGAAATTTCATCTACATTCTCAATTAATGTTGAAAATTAAAAAAAATCTTCATGATTATGATAATAGTTAGGGACAATAGATTATTTATTCGAATTCAATTAAGTTATGTTCAATTACGTTTAAGGCTGGTGCCAGGGAAGCTCATAAAGAGGGGAAATTATTAGCAGAAAAGTATTTAAAAGGAAAGGTTCATGATAGCTTTAGATTTATTGCTTCTAATAATAACAGATTTAAACAAACGGCACATGCAATGTCACTAGGAATGAAAAGTGAGGTAGTATGATTATTTTTAACATTAATTAATAATTTTCTTTAACAATATAAATGAAATGCGCTAATCCATAAAGTAGCAACTTGATACGGAGAAGAAAGACACAGAAAATTATACCGCAAGTGCTGATGATTCTATATTTCTTCCGAAAGATGAAGCAAGTATTATAACAATTTACTTTAAGTATAGTATTATATAGATTTAATAATTTAATTTCATTTTTCTGTAAATAAGTTTATGAAATACTATACAAGCGATTGTCTAAAATTTTACGATATTATGAAGAATCTTGGTAATGGGATGTCGAAAGAACATTTAATGACTTTATTAACAAATTTTCATGAAAGATCAAATGAAAGGCAAGATTTAATAAAAAATTACAGTCGACCGGAAGAGATTTCAAAAGCAAAAATTGAAGATTTATATAAATTAATGCTTTTAAATGAAGTTATTACTATGAAGGTACTTCAATTTCTGTTTCTTCACTATCGTTATTTACTCTTAATATACAATATAAAATTTATATTAGAAAAGAACTGGAAAGCGTCTTCATGAATTTTTGGGGTACTGGTCTGAAAATGATGAATATAAATTGAGACAGTTGACAAATGCAGCAGGGTTAATTGCTGGTTTAAATAGAAATTTACAAACATTGGTCTCGGGTATGTAAATTATAACATAATATACGTTAATGAATTTTATTTGTGAATTGATATTCTTGGATGAAATTGGGCGGTCTATAAGAATCGGTGAATCAATTTCTAATACCAAATTTGTAGAAGTTTATAGTTTTTAGTATATATATACTATATACTACATCTCTTGAAATCTTTGTTTTCCATGTTGCGTTTATGTTTCCATGTTGATCATTTCTATAATTGCATAATTAGAATTAGTAACGCTTTTTAAAAGACGGCAAAAATAATAAGTCAGCATTTTATTCTTGATATGTTTGTCCCTGAACGTGATATTTTCTAAACCTTATTATCTCTAAAACTTGAAATTTACTATGCTAAAAAACTTACTGTGGGAAATTTTTAAATTTACACCGTAAAATTTCAATTCATAGAAAACAAATTCTTATTGTTTTTTAATTAGTTAATACGGTTACAGATTTATAATGATACTTTACATATAAAACTAAATATTCTTAGAAGTTTATAATATTCAGGCAGGCTTCTTGATGAAATTTTAAAACACATGGACAATAAAAGAAAAGGAAATCCTATAGCAGAAGGAATTCCAAGCGATGTCAAAATGGTAATATTTCCAGCGCCTCACATGGTTTTAGCAACATTAATTGGAATTTTTTCTGGTTCAAATAATAAACTAGAACAAAATTTTTATCCCCACATGGGAGCAATGTTTAAAATCGAACTCCACAAAAGCTGCGAAGGAAAAGTATGGTATTTTAAGGTAAATAGGATAATGTCCTACATTAGTAAACCTGATCATATTCTTCAATGAAACTTCAATTCCTATTATATTTTATTTTTGCGTTGATTCATAATAAACTTCGGCATGTTAATTGTAAATCATGTGAAATATTGATCAAAATGTTTACGAAATTGCGTAGAACGTTTTGTTATTTGCGATATTAATTTAACAAAAAATATTTTAATATTATTTTAGGCTTTTTATAGATGCCAAAGAGGAAATAGTTTGGCAGAACAAACATTAACAAAAGCTTATGAATCTAATGATATGCAAACTATATACAGAGATGACGTTGATTACATATTAAAAGATATTCGTGTGGACAAAGATGATGATTTACTAGAGCTCTGTAAAATATCGAAATAATCATTTTATTAAATAAACTTGGTTCTTCTATAAAAAAACAATACCATTATAAATGCATGTATTAGTAACTAAAATCAATATAGTATTTATTTCAGGTGATTTTGTATCAGTCTAATAATGATGAACAAAGCTTATTTGCACATATTTAAGCATAATACATTTTACAAATTATAATCATTATATAAATCCATATTTTTCCAGGCGTTATAATTATCTTGAACAAACATAATTTTCATATTTTATTCAAATTTGCAAAGTATTTTCATTTTTGCTAGTCTTGTTATTAATTGTATTTTGCGATAATTATATTTTTAAATAATTTCACGGCAATGCTAATTGTTCGTGTGCCGTTAAAAATAAACGTAAAAGCGTTAAAATTAGAAAAAATTATTTGTATATATATATTTAGTTATTTAATCATCGGTCACATATACAGTTGTGACGTCAACCGATTATTTGTTCAAATGATTTTTTAGATGTACAGAACAAATTTAGAAAATCCAAAATTGATTCGAAACCAAATAATACGCAAATTATTTGGTATCACTTTATTTAAAATGTTTAAATCTAAGGACTTATTACTACCAATTTGAATAAGGACAAATTGCTCCTAAGCTTTGTATTCTACATTTGACTTCTACAATTCTGCTTTTGAATTTTGTGTTGGTAATGAAATGAATAATTTTATTCTGGCACATTTTCTAATGCTGTTTTAAAAATTACATGAAATGATGAAATCTGTGGTAAAAACAAAAAAATAAGTAAAAAAGTGAAAACTCAGGAAATTCAGAAAAATTAACCCTTGCCTAAATCTTATTATAAAGTTTTTGGGAAAAATCATATTTGAAGAATTTTCTTATTTTTTAAAATAAATAGAGAAATGTTCCAAAATCCATTGTAATATTTTAAACCTAATAATTTTTAAATGCAAAACAAAATACTCTACATATTTGTTATGTAAATTTACCATGTGTTTCCATATTATTCGGTGATAATAATGAAATTTTAATGGGCACTTGTTTAATGATACTGAAAAAACATTTCTTCAAATGAAATAATACATGCAAATAGTTTTGTTTATTTGCTATTACTGAAAATTGTGTTTAAAAATAGTGTAATTATGAAGTGTAGATCATTTATAATTGAACTTGATACTTACTTGCATATTAGCTGTTTTTAAATTTTTGTTCAAGATTTGAATAATAGAATTTATAAAGTAACTTTGTGAAAATGCAATTAAATGTTCTCAAAATATTATAGGATATCTTATATAACAATATATAAGAAAAATGCATTCTTAATTTTGAAAACTACAAAATGTTATTACAAAGTCAAAATGTATAAAAAAAACTAGTTTTCTATTAGGCAATTTTTAACTTTCGGTAGGGTAAGTTATTGTAATCGTCTAAAAATCCAAATTGAAATTTTTAGCATTTTCTCGTTTTGAAGGTTTTTGAACATTTTGAAGCTTAGAAAAAATGGATGCCTGTGTGTCTATCTATGTATGTATGGATACAATTTTTCGTCCACGTTTTCGGGCGAACGGATCAACCGATTTGAATGGTTCAAAAAAATTTGATTCCTATTACTAGGGAGAGGTGCTGCTTAGTTTTTGACAAAGGCAGGCCGAGCCGTTTCGGAGATTCGGAGCAAAATGTGCAAATAATAGCAATGATAAGCATCCGATTTGTCGAACGATTGATTTTGGAGAAAAAAAGAATTTTTTTTATATCAAAATTTGTATTATTTTATTTTTTAATTCTCAAAAAACAAATTTTTTTGATTATCGAAAATTATGCAGATTTTTTTATTTTGCGCGATAGTTTTTATTTTATGAATCTTTAACTATGAGCCTCAAGGTATGATTCGAGAAACAATATTCTAAAATAGATCCAGCGTAAGTTGAAATAATTTTTTTTATATTTATTTGCAAAAATCAAATGAGTTTAAATTTTTTTGGGTTCTTCCCTTGTTTCTTAGATTTATCTAGGTCAAATCCATTTGCTATGATTATACAAATTACAAAGGCTTTACAAAATAAAACAAAAGCTTCTAGACATCGCGTGCATCCAACATCGGATGGCATACGGTCGACTTTTTAAATATATAGGAAAAAACTTCCAGCCTCATGTGTCCATTAAATGACCCTTATTAACATCAAAGATTTCGTTGTTTAGAGGAATAACAACCTAATTCAAAACGATTCTTTTACAAGTTTTCTCAGAACGGATATTAAATTGTAGTCGGACGCGTCTCTAGAAAAATTAGACCTCATTAAGTTTTCGTTTTTTCTTGACCTTGACAGTTTATTCTCTAGACAAAAGTTAATGTTGCACGTCAAAGTCTAATTTGAATCACGTCGGAATCACATTGCCTTCAGACGCTTCGTGTTGCAAAAAAGTATATTATCAAATTTCGTGATAATGGATATTTGTCTGTTTGGAATTTTTGACTTATGAAAGAAGATAGTTTTGTTTATTCACTATAATTATTTAAATCGCATATCTATTTATGTATGTTGTAATACACTATGTAGAAGGTCTGCATAATCATAATTTGCTGTATGATGAATTATCATAATCATCAAAATTTATACGTATATTTTTATCTGCAAATTCTTATTACTTCACAAATATATATCAATCAAATATATATTTTTTTTAATTTCATACGTTTTCACTCGGATGCCGCAGCTCTGGCGACAAAATACATATTAATTCTGCAATTTGTTATTGGAAAGGGTTAAAATCGTTTTTATAAGTTTTAACATTATTCCAATATACAACAGGCATATATGTCTCTTAACAATTGTACACAATTATTTTACTTCAAAATTATGGTTGAGATTATTTATTGATGAGATATAGATGCGATCGCTAATTGTGAGTTCAACTAGGTTTAAGTAGCCTTTGCCTTAAAACAGATTGTAAAATCTTTCCATAATAGATAAAAATTTAAATTTGGTAGCTTTTCAATTATGATGCTAGAAACTTTGAAGAATTTTTATCTTAGGTTTATTTTATTTTTAGGATGTTCGTTAACACCTTGAATTTTATCATCATACATATTTTATCAAGATTGATGAAAAATGCTAATAAATGTGTTTCTTGATCTTTTAAATTTTTGAAATTGGTGCAGTCGTCTCTGAGAAAATGCCGACGAAAAGCCAAACTTAGGTTAACATATACATACATACACACATACTTTTTCCAATTTTGGGGTCAAACGATTCAGGATTGACTTGAAACGTAGAGAAAACAAAAAAATTGGACAGTTAAAAATGATTTATGCACAACCGTATTTATATTCACATTTAAGTTAAAGTTTTTTGAGATTTTATTATCATTGGTGCTTCACTAAATTTTGGTTTTAAATTTGTTTTGGGATCAAAATTTAGTCAATTTTATTTTTGTAACTGTATAGTTAGAAAATTCGTTCAGGGATTTTAAGAACTAGTGTCAATATTAGTTTCTACCTACACAAAAATTATATCTTTTAAAAATATAATATATACTTTGAAGTTTATTTCAATAAGAATATTAAAAATGCTCTGACGCTTTTTCCATATTTTACTTATAAAATCGAAGTAAATATTGAATACTTCAATATTTTGAAATGATTGTAGTATATGAACTTTAGGCTTTGAAATGAATAAAATTAAGACTGATTAATATTTTTGAATATAAAATTGTTATTTGGACTTAAAATTAAATTAGAAATTGATTTTCAAGAGTTCAGTTCTGATCAAAGTTGACATTAGAACAATTTTGGAAAACTAGAGTCAATTTGTTTTAAATCTTTATTTAGTTTATAACTAAAAAGTTGTGAAATTTTGTTCTGAGATTTTAAAAATCGATATCAATATTAGTTTCTACTTACACAAAAATTATAATACACTTATAATACATTAAATTTTAACTTTGGGGTTTATTTGATGTTTAAGGTTATTCAAAATCTCTGACGCTCTTTCCATATTTCAGTTACAAAATCGAAGCAAATATTAAATATTACGATATTTTAAAATTTTGTAATTTATGAAACTTTTAGTTAGCTCGGATATTTATAATCAAAATTAGAACTTAGAAAATAAAAAATTCTTTGATTTCAAACTCAAATAAAAAATTAATTTTCAAGAGTTGGGTTCTGATCAGAATTAAAATAGAACAAAAACTAGAATCAATTTGATTTAATTCTACATTTTCATTTTATAACTAAAAAGTTTCAAATTTTGTTCAGAGATTTTAAAAGCCAATATCAATTTTTCAGTTTGGGGTTTATTTGATGTGTTTAAGAATATTCAAAATCATTGACGCTTTATTCATATTTTACTTTCAAAATCGAAGCAAATATTAAATATTATTATATTTTGAAATTTTTGTAATTTATGAAACTTTCAGCTTAAGAATTTATAAACAAAATTAGGACTTATTGATATTTTCAAACATAAATATTGAAAAATTCTTTTTTGAATTCAAAACCAAATTAATCATTAATTTTTAAAAGTTCAGTTCTGATAAGGTTTTCAGGTACTGAAGTCTATTAGTTTTGAATAGCTCTTGATCTTTTCCAATAAATTTATTCGGATAAAAGTGGTCAAAATTAATAATACCGATACTTAATGTTATTGACTAAAATTCATTTACTCGTATCTTTCAATTTTTTTCAATAATATAAAGATTTTTAGTGATCACCTCAAACAATATGAATAAAAGTCGGATGTACCTCATGTATAATTATGTATATAAGCTTGACAAGAGCCTGAAATAATATTTATTATTATTGATTGGGGCTTGCTTATGAATTAATGAATAAATAAATAAAATAACTAAATATCTATTGAAATACAAGAAATGTCCATCAATATCTTGCAAATTTAAATATATTATTGCATACAAATTATTCTACCTTTATGATTTCTACCTAATCATTTGTGTATTTGGCCAAATGTGGTGTATCCATGTTTTTCGGCTGCGTAAGCGCGTGTACGTTCATTGTGAGATGTTCTGCATTGTTATTTATTTATTTTTTTCATTTTCCTTTTTGTTTTGTCGTGTTTTATTCATTCAGGTTTAGTTTTAATTTGGCGGACGCATCACTATCGGCCACCCAGGTAGTCCGAAAGGCAAAGAATAATCGAGCCATTGTAAAAGTTCTTTTTAAAAAGAAAGATTTATTAAGGATTCGGAGGTTGTACGATAGATTTATTGAATCTAAGAAACCATATAATAGTATTAAATTAAAATATATTTTTTAGATTTTTTCAGAAATTAGTAAATAATACCTGTAATTTGAAGTTAATTCATTTGATTTTAATATGAATAGTACAAAAAGGTGCACAAGGGGCAGTTTTCAGAAATAATTTTTTTTTCTAAAAATTGTATCAATAGTAAGAAATAAAAAAACCTTTTCAATTAAGTACGTATTAAATATAAAATATTAATATTTTTTTTAAATCTATTTGCAGTTTAAAATTATACAAATTTATTTTGCATTATAAAACTAAATCTTAACCATTAACCTTTTTTATGCATAGATTAATTGCCGATCAAAATAATATAATTTTTTATGACAATATGCTGGGTGTAAATGTATTTAAAAAGATTATCTCCTATGAGATCTCTTTTTTTTATTTTTTGACATTTCATTAAGATCGTATGGCCATTTTTTTCAATCTTCGAGTATGAGAAACATTAACGTTTCTTAAATGTTTTTCAATATACTGTATAAAAATATTATTTGTTTACAGAATTAAATTAGAAACTGAGTCTTAAGAGTTGAGCTCTATCCATAGTTTTGATTCGAAGACTTTTCAAATTCTGTTGCTATTTTGCTATTAGATATGTTTGAACTACACTTAATGCCATCATTCAAATCTCGGATCTTTAAAATCAGTTTAGTTAAGTTCAAAATATTATATATATTTTATTATATAAAATTAATATTACATAAATGCGAATTGGTATATAAGTATCCTTTGATAATATACTTTTAAATTAATACATATTGTATGTGAATTCATTCATATAATACAGAAATACTGTATATTTTGTTTTTGTGATAAAAAACTAAAAAAATTGACATTTTCGCAAGAAAAATCAGACATTTTTAGCAAAAGTGAAGTTACAACCATTTGGTGTAAGAAGATTGAAACGTCAATGGTCTTTAGATTTAATCTTAGATTAGCTTCAATATAACATTATCTTTTCAATTGTTAAACTAAGAAGATCTCACTGGAGTTCTTCTTAGATATCGCTCTCAAATATTGTCAATTTAGCTTATAGGAATCCTTATGTATTTCTGATTGCTGAATAAAACAGAGTTAAAAAAAAAAAGTAAAAGTGTGTTCAAATTTTTGCTATGGATTGATCAGGATATAGTTCGACATGGTATGTTTGCCTCTGCAAAACAGCAAACTATTCCTCTGGTAAATTGTTCAGGTTCCTGGATGTTGATATTGTCGTGATCCTTTACATTAGAGCAAAAATTCTAAGTAAACTTTTTGATATAGTCGGTACATCAGTCTGTTCGTGTATGTATTTTGTTAAATAGTAGTATCCTGTTAGTGAGTCTCTCGATTTATTTAGTACTGGTCTCAGTGCCTTAGTTAGTTAGTCTGTAGTCTTCATATATTCATCTTTGCTATCGCATCCCAGATGAGAATCTATAAAATATTTTATTTCATTAATATATACAAGAGTAGTGTGTTACTTTTCTATGATTTTTAAATTAATTGTCTTTATTGACATTTTTTCGGTCCGGAAATCACCAGTAAACAATTGAAGCATCTTAGCCAGTTTAATATTTTATGGTTAGCATTATATTTTCAATATATTTATATATGTGTATCTATATATATATATATATATATATATATATATATATATATACATCCTTTATCCGTGCTCCGATTTTTTATGAATACATTTTTAAGAGCACACCTCCAGCAAAATTAGCGCTACCCTTTGCTTTGTTTCAGACTTTCGTTTCGAAACATCTACTCATTGATGTTAGAGCTTTATTATTTGATATTCAATTAACAATTATGAAATATTTAAATCGCAATAAAAACAAAAGCTCAATTTAATAAAAGCGCTCAAGAGAAACGCTTCGTTGCGGCGTCGTTGTAAATTATCGTTATGTAGACAGAATCGCATGCTATAGTGGAAATCTTTAATTACAATTTAGTAAAATAAAATTTATTTGTATTGGTATAATAGGATTTTAAAATATAATATTTGATATGTTATCTCACATTTATATATTTTTGAAAAACCATAAAAATAATGTTAAAGATGTAAAACCATTTTTTTTTCATGGTAAAATGCGACTAAAATAACATTTCTTGGGTCTGAATTGTAAATATTTTTTATTCATTGATCTGTGATTTCCATTTTATTTAAACTACCATTGAAATAATCAATTTAAGTATAATTCAACATAAATCATCAAAACTTTGTAATTATAAATTGACACAGGTTGAAAAAGATTTCTCATTTTTAGGAATATTCATTATTCAGACTTTAAAATAATTATAATAATAGCGCTTAATATATTATAAACTTTCCAAATTTACAGAATTTTGAATATTCTTAAATTTTATATACATATGAATATATATAACATACATGAGTTATTTAACATATAATTCTTCTATCTGTTTGTTTGTGTATTTAAAGTTTTATGATGAAAATTATAAATAAATTGCTGTAAGTTGATGTCCCGTTTGTTGAAAAATTTAATATATATAACTTTACTTCAATGATCAATCTTAATACAGATTTTGCGAAGACTAGATCATTATTGCTTTTAAAATATATTGTTACAGTCGATGCTAAGAGCAAATTTATATTTATAAATTTGTGTATTTGCAATGTATTAATTAGTAATTTTTAGTGTTGAGGTTAATTAGTTCAGTAGTTTCATCAACAATTTGTAATAAAGTTTTTTGAATAAATATTTTATGAAGACCTGTTCAATAATAAAGTGTGGCTTCAAGAGGGGGGGGGGGCATAGGTTTTCACAAAAAATTACAAAATATTGCGTAGGGGAAGGGTTGCTACTAGGAAATCACGTGCATTTATTTTTCATTTGAATACAAAAAGAACAAAATTTTTCAAGTTTGCAAAAAAAAATTGTAGGTACTAAAAATACCCGTGATATTGGGTGGAATAGGTGGGGTTAATTTTACATGTCATCATGTATACTTAAGGAGGGGTGGTCGGTCTAAAAATCCTTAAAAACCGATCACGTAATGAACACTTCTGCTTACTAATAATAACGTTAATAAGCTATCTATTGATTGTTCTTACTATCTGAATATTGAATGCTATCAGCAGACAACCTCGTGGTCACCTTTCTAATTATAATTTTGTAGCAATGTCTGAAAAAAATAGTTTTTCATGGAAACTTTGCTATCTACATTTCCAAGTGACAAATGATGCAACTACTGCATTGGACTGGTATCAGGCTGTTTAAGTCTAATGTTGAATCTGAAACTTTTTAGACTGATTCTTCCGCATAATAGACCAATGTTATGGGAAATGCTATGCTATGAAGAAGTTTCCATACAAATTCGTTCCATCCATGTGGTTGCTGTGCAATCAGGCACAGGTTTTTCTCGGGTTGTCAGATAGAAAACCTAACCTAGAAACCGCACAAATGTCAAAAAAAACGATCTTAGATAACAGGGTATTTCTGACACAGCTTCATAACATACAAGTGACGTTGCAGTTTATGTGTAAAACGAATGAATGCACAGCAAATACATGACATTTTGCCAGTATTTGGTATAATTCAGTAGCGCAGTTGGAGCGCAACATGGCCTTGCCATAATATTGGTATGTTGTGTGACAGAATTGGTCCAGCAGATTGTTTTTACCACTGATCGATACAGAAGACCAATTTGTGATTAGATATTACAGTTTACTAATTAGAAAGATATCACACTAGAAAAAATATTCAAAAATGTTTTAGAAACATTCAATATGACTTTCGTATGTTTAAAAATGTATTAAAGTTGCTTAGTTTAGTCAAAGTAAGTTTCATATTTTTTCTAAAGCCATATATAAAACAACAAAAACCCAATTATCAATCAACTTAACATAGAAGACAATCAAATAAACATTAGTTACACTCGCATACCAATAAATTAATGTCTTAATTGACCATTATCTTTCCAGCTTTAATTTTACGACACGCTTTTATAATTCATTTTATTTTCTTCCATCCGTTATAAGAGATTTTTTTGTGGTCCCATTCACGGTCAGTTTCAATAAAAGGGTACAAATTGTTCGTCTTATTTGGTTGTCCCGTCCGGTGCATCGCAAATCGTCGACCACACGCGTCGCCCTATTGAGCCCCCTTAGGGCTCGTTGAATTATTTTCGTTAAGTGAATTCCCTCATGATATGATCGATACTTCAGTTAAACTACATCATTAAACTACTGTGCTGTAGTGGCATTTAAATAATTGTGATTTTTATCTCGAGGAGATGCTCAACTTTCTCATGTCACGCAAGACGAGGAGTAGAAATAAAAAACTGACCGAAGTGGAGGAAAATGACAGTACCATATAAATAATTGACATTATTGAGTTGTTTTTGAAATTATTTACCTTATTTAATAATAATATAAATACATTGATACAGAAATTCGAAAACATTGGAGAAACTATAAGATAAGCATTCATATAAGGTGACCATAGGTCCCGATTTGGCCGGGACAGTCCCGGAATTCCACCTTGTGTCTCGGGTTTCTACAAAAGCATTATTTGTGTCGGATTTAGATCTTTGGTCCCGGATTGTCCCGGTTTTTAGAAAATTAACAGATGAATTAACAAAAAATACGAAAAAAACGAACAAGTGCTATTTTTTTTTATTATTATTTTTTTCAAATTATTTATGAATAACACCAACATCATATTGTCTTAAAAAATGTATTTAAATTTTGATTGACAATAAAGTTATGCAAAAAAAAAATTATTTATGAATAAAATTAAATAGAATATTAAGGCTCAAAAGCGCATAAAACATATAGATCGATATAATATATAATATCAATGATTGCATATAATAGAATAATAAAGTTCTTATTAAAAGTCCGCAATTCTTATAAAAAAATTACAGAAAAAACCTGTTATTATATATCCCGGATTAGCATGACTAAAAATTGCTGTCCCGGTTTTAACTTAGAAAAATATGGTCAACTTAATTCATAGACTTGTTATTGAAAAGCCATTTCACTTTCCTTATTATATATTTTTGTCATTCTTATTCAGTACAATATGCAACATATTTTGACTCTTGTTAATAAAAAAAACTTCATTTTACGTTAAACTTAACGTAAAATTGGCAAATGAAATTATCTAGTAAAAACATTAGCTTCTTCGGAATTTTCCAACAATTCTGGTGTAATTGAAAAAAAAAATGTACTACTTCCTATATTATTATCTTTATGTACCTACTCTTCTATGATTTTAAACCATATGTTTTTTTTTATTTGAGATCGGCATTCTGAAAAATTAGAATAATAATATAAATAATTTAAACACGCTAATTCGGATCTAGATAATTTATTAACGTTAATTATCTCTTTATCGGAAAGCCATTTTACTTACCTTACAATTTGCTTATATATTTCGTTAAGTAAAGTGCATATTTAAAAAAAAAATGATGTATTGACGTAATTTCTATCTTTCTTCCTAAAATGATGTAATACCTATCTTTTTTCAAGCAATTTTTATGAATTTTAAAAGCAGAATATTATCTTATTACGCATCAAACAATATATGACATTATTATAAGTGATTTATCTTTTAATATATTTTTAATTGTATTACATGATTTTATTGTGAGGCTTAATGTTGTTTTACCTTTATATTTTACCTTAATTGATTTAATTAAGAATTTTTTGTTTACTAAATCGTGTAAAACTAATCGTGGGTTCGAAATGTATGAAATTTATAAGAAAATAAGAGAAAAGTATATAATAATCTTCGACTGATAAGGACAAGGATAATTTTTACACAAATCTAATTAACATGATAATAATTGTTTCTTTAACTTATACATTTTCAGATTAGTTAAATATTATGTTGATAATTACAAAGAAATTAATATTTACTATAGCCGGTTGAATAATTCTTATCTAATAAACTTAATATCAAACCGATATCTCTAAATTTTTTAAATAATTTTAAAATATTATAAAAAACGATAAAAAACTGTATATTTTGTAACTAATTACGATAAAAGATAGAGCATACAGATTAGCACATAAGATTTACGATTAACATATAAAATTAAAAAATTATGTCTGTTAATGAACATTGAGATTTATTCAATATGTTATTAAAAATTGAGACTCATTCAGTAGATATTGAGTGTTTAACACCCTATGATCTCCTTTATTATTGGTTTAATTTTTGTTCTGAAAAATGGGTATGTTAGTTAATTATTGATGACATAGTTTTGATGATCAATACGCAAAACCAATCAAAGCAAATCATTTTTGAGTTTCAACAAAAGTGAAATATTTAGCTGTTCAAAATTTAAACAATCTACCTCCAATTTTTTAAACCTAATGAATAAAAAAATCGAGATAACATAAAATTATCAAATGAGATAGTCTGGTAAAAATATTAGCTTCTTAGGGAAATTCCAATCACCATGGTGTAATTGGAAAAAAATGTGTACTACTTACTATTTTATTATCTTCACCTGTAAACAAATAGCAGCAGTTGATGTAACTATACAATTTTAATAGTTGGAATAAAACTATTTCATATACTTTGCAATTTAAAGCAAAAAATAAAGTTAGCAGAAATCAACTATAAAATTTTGCAAGAATTTCCAAGCTATTAAAATCACCTTTGAACATGGTAATAATATTTTAACCAAATTCTAAATTTAAAGAAGACGATATTTTTTTTAATTAAAAGAAAATAAATATTATGTTCTTAATCTTTTTGCTACGAATGCCGTCTAAGGACAAAATCTACATTACTATCTGTGTTTGCAAATGTCGTCCATGGACGACATCCGCATAACGTGCTGTATGTATGCGTGCCGTCCATGGACGACATATTCTGTGTCAGTCATTCAAGAATGATCACAATGAGTTAAACCAATGGTAATTCTAATTCGTATTGTAATTTTTAGTTGATTAGAAGCACAATTTTTAATTTTTCCATACATTTTTATTGATAATGAGAGAATGATATTTATAATGAGAGAGAGAAATGATGATGAGAGAAATATTCTAAAATATATCGAGCAGCATCACTCCTGTTGCAAACACTCTCGTAGCGGGTTAATGTTTACTAATCGATCGAATAATATAAAACCGATATCTTTTAATATTTGAAATAAATTTAAAATACTGTAAATATACTTACCTCCCTTCTCACAATTTGCATATAGACTATTATATTATATTTGTTGATTATCTTCACCTTGTATCTTCGTACATGATGATTTTTTATGAAGTCTTCAACCTCGACTTTTCGATTCGATCCGTTGAGTTTCCAGTATTGTTCGTGATCATATTCACGCGGCTCTGTTGTTTTATTCAAAGTATTTCGGTTGACAAGTGGTGCAAATCTAATTACCAGTTTGTAATATAGGTGTATACATTTTTTTTGTATAACGAGAGGCCCCGTCCTCCACAGTAGGGTGCGCGCAGTCAGCGACATGGAAAATGTATTGTCGAGATGCCCAGCACAACGGATGCACAAAAAATAAATGCATACGATGTTATGCTTTTTATTATAGTCGGTGCATAATTTTATTTTAAGTATACAAATTAAATGTGTTCAACAACTGTATGATTCATTGATTAATGATTTATATATGTGTATTATGCGCTATAATTAGGTGCGGGCGGTATGATGACCATTGCCAAGTTCTATGAACATCTCTATAAACAAAAATTTAGACAACAACGATTATTAGAATTAAAGTAAATCTAGTGGAGGTCAAAACTAGTTAAGGCAAAAAACGACTCTAAGGCAAATTGCTGGAACCAACCGTACCAAAAGTTCAAATTTCTTTAAAAAAATTTAAATTTTGGAAATAAATTGACCTTTTTGAAATATTTGATCTTTTTATGCTTTGAAATATTTTGGAAATTTTGAATTTTTTTTTCAAAGCAATCGCGGTACTTTAAATGCGTAGAAACGAAATATCGAATCTATGGACGCGGCCCATAGAAAAGTGAATAAAAATTTATTATTATTAAAATATTTATAAAATATGTAATAATTTGATGTGCATATGTCTAATGATAAGTTTTGCCCGACAAATGGCGTTTTTTTCACTTTCTTCATTAGATCTCCGAAACCGCTACCTTTCTTCACCAATTTTCATCCGTTTTTCATTTTTAATACTATACTACATATTTCATTTAATGAAATGTTTTTCTGAGCCATACAAATCGGACACTCTCAAAAAATCAATTACTATTTTTGGCATTTTTTGACCCGTATCTTCAAAATGGCTCCACCTGCCTTCACCAAAAAGTGATCAGCACGTCTTCTGATCAATACGAATCGAATGATTTTTTTAATTATTCAAATCGGTTGACTAGTGTTCCCGAAACCGTCGACAAATATTTGTATCCGCACACACACATACACACATGCACACACATACATACACACACACATACATCAATTTTTTCTAAGGTATGCCAAAGTGTTCAGATACATTTGAAACGTAAAGATATATAAAAATTTTCATTTTCGATTTTTTGCGATTGCTATAACTTACTCTACGGAAAGTTAATATGATATGTTGATTATAAATAACTAGATATATTTAAAATCATAACTCAGAATCATAAAGAAAAGTAACACAAGAAAAATACATCACAGGAATATTGTGCAAATGTGAAATTTAAGTTTCGAAAGTTTCTTTTGATAATACCTAATAATAATTGGATGTGCGTAATTGTCGGTTGGGCCATGTATTTTTAATTGATTAATAATTTTTAAAAAAATTACATGTGTCAGAAAACTTAACTTATTATAAAACTGCAAATGCATGGCAGATAATATTAAAAATTTTTAAAATACTGTTATCAAAACCATTGTATTCCTATGTTGTTTACTTCACTTAATCGTTATCTTTATACGATATCTTTCCGTGTACTGTCGACCCAGCCCAGCCAATCTTCGAAATCTTATTCTTTAAAGGAACATTACCAACGTCTTTTACATTTCAGTAATTACAATCATTGGCAATTAAACAAAAAATAACGTGTTTTTCAGCGTTCCGAATTGATGAGTTCCGTTGAATTCTTTCAACGAATCTTTTCGATTCGTTTTGCGGATGCATTAGTACGACAGCTGATGTACATTTTGAAAAGTCTGCTTATTTATATAAAACGTTTGTTATAAATTATATTTATAGGGTTTTTAAGTATTTTTATTATGTATTTATTTTTAATGACCATCTTCTATTTAGAGCATTAGCCATACCTACAACTTTTTTTACATATAATACTATCTTTATATTACATCATGTACTATGTTTTTATCATTTTAAATACTATCTTTATTATGTTATATGCTATCCTTATATATTCTATAACCATCCAATTTTTTCTATAACAGACTTCTTCATTCTTCTTTTAACCTTGCTTCTTCTTCTAGCTTTAAAATTAGTTTTTATCTCAACAATTCAAATTCTTCTTAATTTTAATGTAACAAATCAAATGACAATTCTTTGTCAGTGTCAGGATTCGAACCGAGTACCTCTGTCATGTGAGTCGATTGTGTTTGTTTATTTCCAAATAATAAGATACATTTTTCAATTATTTTTGAACATAATCGTTTGCCAGATTGAAGCTAAAAACAGTAATAATTAGCTACCTGAAGGAGAAGTTTGTCGCCAGAAAATAATTTTTTGGGTCTTTCTGGATTGATTGACGCTGAAATTGGAAAAAGAATGTGAGTCAAAATTTTTGTCGTCGTTTTTTTAAAAACTAGTGCTAGAACCCTAGACAATATTAGAATACGATGTGTTCATAGAACATTAAAAACCATTGGATGAAACTGGATAAAGACTCGCCTTGATTAATTTTGCACGATTATCGGCCAAGTCAAAAATGCATAATTGTTTATCCAAGTTTTCGATAAAAAGCCTAATCAATTTCGAGCACATAAAAACCAATAAAAAAATACCAGCTTTAGGCCGTGTGGATTAGTTTTTAATACAGATCAGTCAGTTAAAAATATTGTTTAAAAAAATTGACAAAAAATGTTTTTGATGTCTTGAAAAATTGTTTATAATGTTAAAGGTCATTCTATTTTATGATGATGGAGTTTATTATCTTGAAGATCACTCTAAAATATTGTAGCTTCACGACAAGTGATTTAATTATAAAAATTCAATAAATTTTTACTAATAATAGCTATATACCCATATCGCAAAGTTTTTCGCTACTTGCCTTATGGCAAGTTACCACTTACACCTAGTCCTAGAAATATTTTCTATGTTTTTCATACTTTATTTATTTGACACGTTACACATGTCGTTAGACTTTTCTGCCAATTGTCGTTAGTTTCTACTTATATATTTTCTAAATGATTGGCTAGAAATGTTTTCTGCATTTTGCTGCAAATAGAACATTATAAAATACATCCAAATTTTATTATCCTATAACCCGTTTCAAGATTTTTGTCACCAGCTCTCCGTCTCCGTCCGGGATGTTCGTAAGTGGAAACTGATTTCGATCGTCGAAGCAGACACCATACGACACACTTCCGCTGGCTGATGCCACCAGTCCACCACGCGTGACGGACGCGCGGTTTATGTAACGAACAGATTTGTGCACGTGCGCCACTCTCTCTATATGTATATGCAATATGCATGCATATCAATTTTTTTGAAACGATAAGAATAAATGCAACACGAGCATCGTATGACCAATGCCAACCGCTTTTATTTAGCAGTTTTATTTGAAATTTTATATTAGACTTTTATTGACATTGGGACAAGCATGGCATTAATTTAAAACGCTTCAAAATCTTTTCGTGAACGTCAAAAAGGGGTTATTTTGCATCTAACAACAAATGATATTTTTAAAAACTAACATTGAAAGCAATTAGTATAGATGGTATATTCACATATTGAACAATTACAATATCAAACCTAAATTTTCAAGTTGATCCGACTAATAGTTTCGGAGACACTCTCTTAAAACTTTAAACGCGTTTTCTCAAAACTATGTTTTCAAAGACGGTTGTCAAGATTTCTCGCGAACTACTCAACCGATCTTGATGAAATTTTACACAGGGCTTCGTATTTTTTTTTATTTTGGTTGATTCTGAAAGAAGTTCTGCTAACATCGCGGAGGCACCTTTTTTCCAAGGGACTGCCGGAAATGGCGTCGTAATGACCGCCATTTTGATTTTTTTTTTGAAAATTTTACAAAATGTTTATTAAATATGTAACAATATGTTTATTAAATATCTTTTAAATAGAAAAAAAAACATTAAAATATTTCATTTTTCATATGTAAAAAAATATTGAAAAAGGCCGTTTTTAATCCTAGGAAATCCATGTAACCCCTTAAAGAAATTAAAAAGCCAAATATTATATATATCATTGGTCCAAAGTTTTCTTATACTAATAATATCAAATTCATACTACTAAAATATATAATAGCTTTTTCCTATCTCTATGTCGGACAATATATTTATTACCTCGCAGAAACTTCGCCTAAAATGAAAGTAATAGAGTACAAAACTTGGTATTTTTTACATTATTGTAAAATTAATTTTTGTTTTTTAATTTAAAAAATATATATTTTATTATATAATGTATATCATGTATATAATGTTTTTTACCCTCAGATATTTCACTCTTTTTTTGTATACAACAGCGATATATATTATATCGAATTTGTAAAAAAAAGCGTTGACAATTCTTGAAAAAAATCACATAGCAATAGTTAGCAAAATGAATAAAGTTCTAATTGCCGTCATAGGTCGATCATGATATAGCATGGATTGTTTGCCATACCAAACTATTTCTCTTATGAATTGGCGAAGTACCCGAATGTTAATATTGACGTGATCCCTTCATTTGAGGTAAAAATTCTCAGTAAGCTGTTTTATATAGCCATATAGTACTGAGGATGTTCCATAGCGTAATGGCCAAGCTCGCGGACTCGTGTTGATCGTGAATTTGAACCTCGTTCTGGACAACCTGACATCGGACAGCAGCGATGTCCATTTTTACTTGAAAATAAAGATCAAAAATATGTTTCTAATGGAAAATAACCCATTTCGGGCATCGCCATTTCCAAATGACAATGGAAAATCTTTCAAACTATTCTTCTCTGAATCGAGTTGCAGTTTAACTATCACCTCACGGATCTGCCCTAGGGCAGTACTACCCATTTCAAAATATACTGTTGGTACGTCAGCCTGTTCTTATATCTATTTTGTAGAATAGTAGTGCCTT
Source organism: Ctenocephalides felis (assembly GCF_003426905.1). Lineage (NCBI taxonomy): Eukaryota > Metazoa > Arthropoda > Insecta > Siphonaptera > Pulicidae > Ctenocephalides > Ctenocephalides felis. Next base: position 26,297,712 of record NW_020539725.1, on the reverse strand, counting down.
GTTAGTGGGTCTCTGGATTTGTTTAGTACTAGTCTCAGTGCCTTGTTCTGTATTGTCTGTAGTCCCTGTAAGTTAATTTCTGTTGTCGCATTCCATACAGAAGTGGCGTACAACAATATTGGTCTAATAAATGTCAGGTATAGTGTCCGTTTGTTTTTGAATATTATTGTAAAAGTCAAAAATATTGAAAAAAATCATTTCATAAACTGTGCAAATAAATACTAAAGTTAGAGATGAAAAGAAAAGTTCAGAATCTTAGACACATATAATTTAACTTGCTAACGGGTCGTGTGTTGTCTCTATAATTACAAATGCTCATATTTTATGAACACCTATGAATGAATAAAAAACTTTGAAATATATATCAATTATTAATATATTTAAAAAAAGCTCAAAAGAAGTATAAGTTTAATAGTCTAATCAAAAATATACATCTCATCCGCACGAAATTTTCGAAGACGCTTTTATGCGTCCTGCCCTGTTAATAGGTTAAAATAAATTATTCACACTAATGTAATTTTGTTACATTTATTTTTCTTACATTTTTCTCTCATTTCAAATAGTTTTTTCTTCATATCTCAAATGTTCTGAGCTCTATTTTTTAACTTCCCGTAGGGTAAGTTATTGTAATGGGCCGAAAATCGGAATTGAAAATTTTTACATTTCTCGACGTTTTGAAGGTTTCTGAACGTTATGGCATACCTCAGAAAAAATGGATGTGTGTGTGTGTGTGTGTGTGTGTGTATGTATGTATGGATACAAATTTTCGTCCACGTTTTCGGGCGTACGGATCAACCGATTTGAATGGTTTAAAAAACATTCGATTCCTATTAATAAGGAGAAGAGCTGATTAGTTTTTGGCAAAGACAGGTCCAGCAGTTACGGAGATAAGGAGTAAAGAGTGCAGAAAATAGAAATCGAGTTTTTGAGAGAACGGAGCATCCGATTTGAATGATCTAAAAAACATTCCATTAGTAATGATTGGGAGAAAGGGTTATTAGTTTTGCGCAAAGGCAGGCCCAGCCATTTCGGAGATACAGAGCTAAATGTACGAAAAATGGCAGTTTTTGAGAGAACTAAGCGTCCGATTCAATTGATTCAAAAAACTTTCTGCTTGTCTTAACCAAATAATTGATTTTGGAAAAAAAAATTTTGCACCATTTTTTTTTTTTTTTTTTTAAATTTTTTGTATATCAAAAATAATTCAGATTTTATTTTTAATTCTGACTATAGTTTTAATATACTTTAAACAAATAATTTCAACTCTGCAATTCAGTTTATATAATTATTATAAATATTAGACAATAATACAATATTTATAATAATCTATTTGAAAACATTCAATATTCCTCGAACGTTTCGTTACGGTACGGGAAGTTCCAGCAATTTGCCTTAAGGCACGATGCCACCCACCCCACTAGTTCCTATTTAATTTTTCCATATTCGCACCAAACTCGCGATGATTAGATCATAATTAATACTAATTGAATAATTTAAGAAACTCCAATATATGTCGATGACCATGAAAAATTTCTCATTAAGTCTGTTTTTGTGTTTACTATTGCGATGCACATTAATGTAATCAATAAATTTCAATTTAATCGAAATCAAATTCACGATGAGATACGTTTCTCCGACAATAACAAAGTACTTGACAATGTACTCTCTGATAAATAATTCGCCAGACATCGCGTTCGTTGAATCTAGTATATATTGATTCTTATCTGAGAAGGATGTATTAAAAATTTTCCTTGATAGATTACGATGAACTTTGAATTGTTCCAAAGATCATGGGTTTGATCATTAATTAATAGTTATATGAGTATTAGATACATACACATAAAACGATGCAAGATTTCAATATGTGTGGTCCAATTAAAGTCAAAGCACCACATAAAATAGAAGCATTTGTTTCTGAAAGAAAAACATTGTTATTTATTTTCACGTTGATTATAATTTATTGTAGTTAAGAAGATATGCTGCACTTACTATAAATACAGAATAATCTTCTAAATAAAATGATTCAATTTTAATGGCCCTTCCTATACTTCCACAGTTTTTAACTTCCCGTAGGGTAAGTTATTGTAATGGGCCGAAAATCGGAATTGAAAATTTTTACATTTCTCGACGTTTTGAAGGTTTCTGAACGTTTTGGCATACCTCAGAAAAAATGGATGTGTGTGTGTGTATGTATGTATGGATACAAATTTCCAGTCACGTTTTCGGGCGCACGGATCAACCGATTTGAATGGTTCAAACAACATTCGATTCCTATTGATAGGGAAAAAAGCTGATTAGTTTTTGGCAAAGGCAGGTCCAGCCGTTTCGGAGATACGGAGCAAAGAGTGCAGAAAACAGAAATCGAATTTTTGAGAGAACGGATTATCCGATTTGAATTATCTAAAAAACATTCAATTAGTAATGATTGGGAGAAGTGTTTATTAGTTTTTGGCAAAGGCAGGCCCAGCCATTTCGAAGATACGGAGCTAAATTTGCAATTCAATTTATTTACAATGCTACAATATTAATAATAATCTATTTGAAAACATTCAGTATTCCTCGAACATTTCGTTACGGTACGGAAAGTTCCAGCAATTTGCCTTAAGGCACGATGCCATACACCCCACTAGTTATATTTTTATATTAACTAATTTTTACAACCTGACATCGTGCAGTAGTGATGTCCATTTTAAATCAAAAATATGTTTCCAATTGAAAATAGTGCCCACTGCGGTTTGAAGTGGCAATGGGAAATCTGTCACACTATTTTTTCTTAATTCCAGTTAAAGATTAACTCAGCCCACGGACCTGCCCTATTATAGGCAGTACTACGCATTATTATCATTGGTATTCAAATATTGAATTTTCAATATTTATCTCATTGAATGAAGCCTATTTTACCAAATTAATTGTTTAATTTTCTGACAATCTGCAAAAATAAACCACAATTTCCTCTATAAATGCAATGAAATAACGTAACGTATTGATTGTGTCATTAAGAAACACTTTTATTACTATTTTGTATGTTTGCGTGCCTGTGTATTTCATCACCTCATTAAAGAAAATGCAGTAATAATATGATAGCTATTGAAAAACTATATGCCATTAATGGAATAACGGGAATTTTAATAGTTCTTTTATATTTTACTACTTTTGTAGTACCTGTACTTATATTATATATGATTTCTCTTCATTTATGACACATCAGGTTTTAATAAATACCAGGAACATTAATGGCTATTTCGCAGATCATATATTTTTTGTTAATTAGTTATATATTTGTCTTTAACTTAATTACTACATTATTTATTTGGAATCAATACAGACTCTGACTTTTCCTGGGATGCGTCGACATGCATATATTTTAAAAAAAAACTAAAACTAATTTTTAAAGCAAACTTTTTTAAAACACTTTAACTAATTAATTCAACTAAACTGCCTGTTTAAGTTTTACATGATATTACCAATAATGAGAATTATATTTATTATAATTAATATAATTAATATAATTTTAATACCTATCTTCCAATTTAGACATTTTCATCTTATTTGCAAATTTTTAAGAATTTTTAAATTGACGAAGTAAAAAATGTTTTGCATTCAAGTACATCTACAAGGTAAATTAAATTTTTTTGAGATATATTGAATGAACAAAATGCCAATTAAATGGTTTTGATAACACATTTCATCCAGCATAAATTATACGCTAATTTAAATTGGAATCGATTATTTTTAGCAATAACAAAAATACATTGTATGCTAATCAATATTGACAATTTTAATCTTATTTAATGTTCCATAGATATAATAGTGTTATTCTTAAAATATATTCGTTTATTATTGATATAATTAATTTCACATGTAAATCTTATTTGAATTCTTATAAGAATCGTCTCAAGGCGCATGAAGGTGATAGTTGTTAAAATGATATAATTATTTTTTTATCTCATTGATTTTTATTATCAATTTTTAGTATCAATAAGATATTAATTATCCAAATCAAATATGTATAATATTTAAATATATAAAATTACAATGCATTACATTTCTTTTGTATCTCCAATTTAGTTTTTCTGTCTCAATTTCTATCTTTCTCTTTCTTATTAGAATGCAAATAATTTCCAGTTATCTGACGGTAAATATTGTTAATGTTATGCTATACTTATAATTTAATTGCTGTTGATTTTATAAGATGAACTTATAAAATCAACAGTAAAACAATATCTCATTATTGTTTTACTCCTTAATTCACCGGATCGAGTAATTTACGGACTAAATCTGTTTCTTTGAATTCCTGGATTATTTTTTCTATAAATCTGTAATTTTATATTTACAGTGAAATTATGACAGACATTATTTTACTTTTACCTATCTTTCTCATTTTTTGAAAGAGTTTAAAAATTATATTATATTTCTCTAGAAGTATTATAACATTTTCAAATATTGATGTTTCAGTGTGTCATTTTTCCGTTTTAAAAATAAAATAAAGTTTGTTGGTATTTTCATAAATTTTCTAAATATATTGAATGTATTAATGTACTTTAATATATTAAATGTGCAGATTTTATAAAACTAATAAAACACACGTATATAGAAATTTGCCATAATTTTCATAATTTTACAAAATTTGGTTTAGAAAACTATAGATATAGATCTATTTTTAACTTTTCGTAGAGTAAGTTATAGTAATGGCAAAAAATAAAAAATTATTAAATTTTTACATAAATTAGAAAAAATTGACGAACTTTCTGCATAACTTAGAAAAAATTGATGTATTTGTGTGTGTTTGCATACAATGTCCACGATTTCGAAAGCACGGAATAACCAATTTGTATGATTTGAAAAGCATTCGTTTCGTATTGACATGTGGACATGCTGATTAGTTTCGGGCAGAGGCAGGTCTAGCCGTTTCGAAGATACAGAGCTAAATGTGCAAAAATGGCAGTTTTTGAGAGAACTAAGCGTCCGATTTAAAAAATTCAAAGAACTTTCTGCTTCTTTTAACATAGTAATTGATCTTGGAAAAAAAATTCAAAAAAATTTTCAAAATCAAAATTTCTTTTGTATATCGAAAAAAATTCAAATTTTATTTTTAATTCTGACTAAAGTTCTAATATTCTTTAAACAAATAATTTCAACTTTGCAATTCAGTTTATATAATTTTAATAAATATTAGGCAATTTTACAATATTTATAATAATCTATTTGAAAACATTCAATATTCCTCGAACATTTCGTTACGGTACGGGAAGTTCCAGCAATTTGCCTTAAGGCACGATGCCATACACCCCACTAGTTTTATTCTTATTTAGGTTTTAATAATAGGTAAAAATTTGTTTACATTTCTATGGGTTCCGAACCGAGATTTACATCTAATTCTAATTAATCAAATTAATTCTAATCATCTAATATTTGTTTACAAACCGGTGTCTTGGCAATTTGCCTCAACCCACGATGCGCGATATCACAAGTGCGATACAATGTGTAATGAAAACGACTTCTTTAATAATTCGAGTACGTCTAATTGAACTCGTACGTACTATTAGAATCGTACGAGTAGTTAATTTGAAATGAACGCACATCGCTCTCGTAACAAGTGTGTTGAAATGATAGTGTGTCATTGAGAGTAACAGCAAATATAACATTATATTATATTATATATTAGGTGTGTGGGTAAACTCACGTTCGCGTGGTGTGTGTTTTTACATTATCACGTTACCAGCTTTGTCTAGACTCGGCGGCACGTGGCCCGTGCATGCGTGTGCAATTTGTCGTACACGTGTATGGTGTATGTACATACAGCGTACTGATCAGGGTCATGTATGCAAACATTTCCTAATGTACCTCGATAATAATCGTTGGGTGTCGATAATTGAGTTATAGAACAGTTTATTCCGGGTTTGTATTATATCTTTGTTATGGGTTAGGTTTTTTGTACAATTGCTATGCTTACAGCTTTAAGTAAAATTTTACTAATATGCATGAGGTACCCGGTCCAAATATGAAGATTGTAGATCAAATATATAAGTAGATCAAATTTGATTGAAGTTAGGATAATAATAATAATATTTATTATTATTGTCATTAGTAGACTGCCCGAAGGCCGGTTTATGTAGTGATTGCACCACAAATCTATGATTCTCTTTTCTTCCCTTGTTAACTTCCCATAGGGCAAGTTATAGTAATCGCAAAAAAATCGAAAATGAAAATTTTTATATATCTTTACGTTTTAAAGGTTTCTGAACATTTTAGCATACCTTAGAAAAAATAGTTTTATGTGTGTGTGTGCGTGTGTGCGGAAACAAATTTTCGTCGACGATTTCGGGAACACCGATCAACCGATTTAAATAATTCAAAAAACATTCGATTCGTATTGATAAGGAGACGTGCTGATTAGTTTTTGGCGAAGGCAGGTCTAGCCGTTCCGAAGATACGGCGCAAAAAGTGCCAAAAACGGTAACTCAGTTTTTAAGAGAACGGAGCGTCCGATTTTAATAATTCAAAAAACATTTTACTTGTATTGACAAAATGAAGAATTGGTCAAATTTTCATGAAGGCAGGTCTAGCGGTTTTGTAGATCTAATAAAAAAAGTAAAAAAATGCCATTTGGCGGTCAAAAATAATCATTAGACATATGCTCATCAAATTTTCAGATATTTTATAGAGATTTTAACAACAAGTATAAATTTTGTTTGCATTCCTGTGGGTTTCGTACCAATGTTTATTCATTAGACGGCGACGCGGCGCTTACGCGCTTTGACATTTTGTCTCTATGTAGTTAAAGCAGTACGATTGCTTTGGAAAAAAGTTCAGAATTTCCAAAATATGTCAAAATAAAGAAAACATGTTTTTTTCAAAAAACATTTTTTTTTCAAAAAAAGTAATTTTTTGTCAAATTCCTAATTTCTCGAAAATCTAATTTTTTCGAAGTCAATTTTTTCCAAAAATGTTAATCGTTTTTAAAAAAATAATAATATTTGGTACGGGAAGTTCCAGCAATTTGCCTAAAGGCACGATGCCCTAATTGCTTTAAGACAGAATTCCACTTACAGATAGTTTCTTATTACCATTACCATTATTCACTTCTTCATCCACTTATGGCTAGAAACACCTTATGTGAAGAAATAATGGGATTAAGATATCAATTGGACACTAGAGTTAATTGTACAAAAGATATAGTATTTACGTTCATGGATTTAAATGTTTGACACTAGGAACAAATAATTGAAAAGCCAATGCATGATTTATTATTATCTATAAAACAGTTGATATTGGCTATATCAGCACTACAACAAATACGATTTTCCACTAGAGTTAGGCTCTAGTACTGTAGAGCTTCCAGAAAGATGAGCTGCGATATATTGGTATCTTGGAGGGTTGGATTGCTTAGCAAAGGAGGCGTCCATTAATCACGCGATCGACTTTTTCCTTCCCCCTTGGTGATACGTGGTAATATTCAAAATTACCCCCGCCCCTTTTCCACCACACCTCAAGTATATTTTTAGTTACGGGAAAAAATTGTGAAATTTTTGAATTTTTTCTTGAAAATGTTTGGATTTTTTTTTTAAATTTAGATAAAAAATAAATATACGTGATATCTTACTATACCTCTCCATCCCCACGTGATATTTCGTGATTTTTTGTCAAATCCCTTCTCGCCCTAAAAACCCACGTGATTAATGGATGCCCCCAAAAAGGATGGCTCTCAGGTTATGGGTATGTTTTTAAATAGTTTGTTTTTCAAATTTTTGAAAATGAAAGCTTTTTCTTTCAAAACTTCTGCTTCCTTAATTCTTGATCCTGTGCTTGGGATTTCTGTTTCATGTATGTTTCTTTTCTCGCCAATCGTCTGCATTCTTCTTCTTCCCATTCCATTTAGTTCTTCTATTTTATCTTCGACTACTAGGAGGCACTCTTTAGAAGACTGGGTCCAATCCAGTTTCCTTTCCATTTCAGGATCGTGTTTAGTACAGTAGTGCTCAGTGAAGTTGGGATATATTGATAATATTAAATGGGATAAACTAATATACTTGTAGAACATTGGATAGGATGTTATATACCAAATTTGTAAAATATGACCAAATAAGTAAAAGCATCAAATAGCTTATGAACCCGCGTTTCGTAGGTATGACATTACATCAAGCAGTAGTGATATTCAGTGCCACTTAAAAATATGATTGAAAATGTGTTTCTGAATAAAACATAGCATTTTCCGGTATTTTCTCAATAAGTTAAAATATGTAATCACTATTAGAAAAAATCTTTAAAAAAATATTACCAAAGAACAGCCAACAGACTTCCTCTGCAAAATATTTCAAAAGGAGAAGCACATAGCTATCTTAATTTCTGATTTTTATCCAACAGGAGAGATGACCAAAAATACTAAATTTTAAATTATTCGTAATAAATTATTTTTGTTTCAAAATTATTTGAAAATATGAACTATTAACACCAAACTCTTTTGGACGAGTAAAAATATAAATATAATCGTAACTTCAAATCATTTACTTTAGGTTGTATGAATAAGTTTGATCAATTTAATAATATTTTAATTATTGTACATTGTAAATTGCTTATGGAGCGTTTGGAAAATTTAAATCAGAGTAATAAACAAGTGTGATAATTTAGAAACAGCATATCATCTTACAGCATTTTCACAAATGCTCACCCCTAAATACTGTATTCAAATAAATTTCATACAATGCGAAAGCAGACTATAAATTGAATTTTTTTCTCGTAATTATTACAAATTATAAGTCTGCATATAACTAGATATGATAATGTTCTCCAGCCCTTGTTTCTACGCGTAGCACGGAAAATTTATAGTTTGTTAACGGGAAAATTTCAGAGCGCCATACTGAGAAAATACAATATATCGCAGATGAATTGTGTTCATTATAGAACTGCATATATTGTGCTTATTATAGAAATGCATTGCAAATATACTATTTTGTTCATTGTGATACAGTAATGGGGAATAACCCGAATCCAAGCTAATATAGGAATCAAAAGCCCGACGGAATTTTATTTTGTTATGCAATGTAGTTATTTGTTTCCTGATTGGATTTCTCGAAATAATTCGCACTTATTTTCTCAGTCATAAAATTAAAATGCATAACTTATGAATTATTCATGATTAATTGTGACTTTACCAATTCCGTATCCGTATTATTAAAAAATATTAAAATCATTATATGAAACCAAATTCATATATTTGCTTACAAGCCATTATTTAACTTCAGGCATATCTTCAGAAAAAATTTTTGAAAGAGAGATATTGCACTTAATTCTTAGGCAAATTTTGGTGAACATTGTAGTACAACTTCAGCTAATTCAGTCTTGTTCTGCGTTAATTTAAATACTTAAATTACTGATGTAAACCAACATTTGGCAGTTTTAAACACTGTTTCGCCTATCAAATATCTAATAAAATACTTTGATATTAAAATATTAGATACGTGCTTGATGAGTACATAATCGGGCACGTGGCTATGTGTAATATGTTATAAATAAAACTCATGTACTGTTAATTGATAACATATTTGAATTTACTCAATTAGTCATGATGTTATTTAAAATCTTTACTGGATTTGAATTAATTAAATTATGAAGATTTACATTCTTATGAGTCGATTTAAAGATAAACAATTTCTTGCTGAGACAAAAAATAGCTTGGCATATTTTTAATGTAAAAACGTATGATTTTCCAAAACTAGGATGAGTAAATTTACTAAAAGATTTTTTTTTTATAACAGCAATACTTCATATAAATAGTTCATATAATTAACCACATTTATTAAAATATTAATTAATTTATTAAATTATTTATGTGTGAAATTGAAATGGAAGAGATAAATATAATGACATATTTACAAGAATGAATACAATAAAAGTATTCAAATCCTATAAAAAAGTAGTAGAAGTGCAAAAAATGATAAAATTTTAAGAGAACTGAAAAAAGCATTGAAAAATATTGAAAACTTAATAGATTCACTCAAAGCAGATATTTCCAATTTGAAACCTTCGAATTATATTTAGGAATTTAATAATCATGCTAAGTATATAATTTACTATTCCATTCCAATATGCAAGTATTTACCCATTATTTATCTATGTATAAAATTACAAAAAATTAATCATTATAGTAAACAATTTTAGTTATTTATGCCATTCATTTACTATAATTATTCCAAAGAAATTTCCAAAGTGTTTTTTTTTTTGTTTGTTTATGAAAAGTAATCAGAACTTACAAACTTTTCCTCTATTGCGTCTATTTGATTTACTATTTTTTTAGATGACAACCTAGTCGTTGTCCTAATTGTGATGATATATTTTAACTTCACGGGGAAGGCTAATAGTTATTGCAAAACATGTTTTGATCTATATTTTCAAATGAATATAAATATCAACTAGTTGGTATTGGTATTTTGCCTTGAGGCAGGTTACATGAACTTCCCGATATGTGGAAATAATCGACTTAATCAATAAAAAAATAAATTAATTTATGAGTGCTTAAAATATGAAAACGAACGAATACGTTAACTCAGAATATTTTCTAAGAGCAAATTTTCTAAAATCAACAATTTTTATAATTGAACTAGTTTCCGTAGGACTTCAATGCTTTAGTATGTTCATTAAGACCAAGTACTCTATCGTTATACCAAGTAAATCGTCTAATTTTAATTTTAGCTAACGTCAAAAAAACTACTCATTTTCTCAAATTTTGATGATTTTTTTTAAATTAAACTACATGTCGTAAGGCCGTAATATTTCAGTAAGTTCTATAAGACCATGATGTATATTGCCAATAAAAGTTCTATAAAAACCGGCTTAAATTGTTTTTTCAACAGTTTATTACAAGAAAACGACTCGGTAGATTGTCACCTAAAACTAGTCAGTATCATTCCCAACTAATATCTTTAGAACAGTTTTTGATTTTTCAAAATCGATTCGATAGTATGAGCTTAAATGCGGAAACGTTCAACACTTTTTTCCAAATGACAAAGAAACGGCTTGACCGATCGTCGCACAAAACTGACAAACGATAGTCCTCATCGAGATACATAGAATGACTTTTAAATTTTTGAAATCGGTCCAGCCGTTTTTGAGAAAACGTCGATTTACGGCAAAAAATCTGTTCACATACACACACACACACACATAGTTTTTCCTAATTTGGTCTCATTCGATTTAGAATGGCTTGAAACTTCGAAAAAACATAAAATTAGAGAATCGGATTTGTTTATGAAAACATAAACTTCTCCTTCGGGAAGTTAAAAATGCCTAAATCAGGATTTCCGAAAATTTCTAAAATAAAATGAAAATTTGGAAAAGTTTGGATTTGGGATTATTCAATAAAATTCCATATTTTTTATCTCGTTTTTTAAGTTTACGAAATGGAAATACCACCGATTTGCCTAAAGATGTATAACCATTAGTTAAAAAATATGTTATTTAATCAAACAGCGCTGTTAAAATAAAAACTCGATTTTATAAAGATTGACGAATACAACACCTTTTATTGACGTTTTCTACTATATGAATTATTTGCAATAACAAGATTGCGAAATACACTAACATTTTATTAACAGTAATAAAATCAATACATAGTGTTGATAAAAAATATGTATAGGAATAATGTTATTCATACAAGTAATACTAAAATCTTTACGATCGCGGTATTAAAATTGAAAATAGGTCATCTATAATTATCGCTTAGCAATAAAGATTACCTTGACGATTCTTCAAAAACATGTATTGGAAATTATAAAATGTATCCACGTGTAAAAACTTGTGGAAAATCGATCTAAATTAAAGGAAAATTTGTTACGCCATAAATATAAAATATTTATGACAGTCGCAGTCAATATACCTATCAATTAAAACCTGTAAGAAATTTAATATAGATATTAAAAAAATGTTGATATAAATTTCATATTGGTATATTCTTTTAAAATTCTCTCTTAATTTTACAATAAATACAATTATAATCTATTAATTAATTTCGAATATTTACAATATAATACATTATTCAATAATTTTGATATTACTGTAGCTATAATACATTTCTTTATTTAAATACTAAACATTATAAAAGCTATTAAGGAAGACTTTTGTGATTTTGTCGCTTTGTTAAGGCACTATTTTACTTCAATCCAAAGATTAGTCTTAACTTGTGGTCACATAAAAATAATATATACAATAATATACAGAATCTAAACTAAAATTAATATAAAGTAATTATTTTTATTCACAGCATTTCTTTTTCTTTAGAACTATATAAAAATATGCCATTCCAGACATTTTAAAGTAATTAAAATTAATGAGCACAATGACGCGGTAGTCAATTACAGATCGTGATGTATCAAATTGCAATAATTATTTTTTCTTTTGCACATCACAAAGAAATTCTGGTTTGATTCGATTTAATAACATCATAGGATTAAATATAAAAGAGAATGACTGGCACAATTCATTATAAAGTAATGATAAAAATAACTTACAAGGATAAAATGACTAACTTTTTGCAATATGAGCCTTTGCAATTGCTAATTATAAAATATATTTGCCATGCAAAGTTTTGCAATTCAATTGATATATAAATAGTTCATATAAATCTAATTAAAATTTATAGTATAATATAAATATTTTTAAATGTTAAGGCACAATATATACATTTCATTTGGAACTAACTTATATGTCTTTACGCGCAGTAATCAATATCAAATCACGACTTTTCAAAAAAACTATAAATTTTTATATCACTCAAGAACATTTAATTTAAAATATAATTAAAATAAAATTTGATGATCAGAATTTTATCATATAAATGATTAAAAAATTTCCACTAATTACCAGGGTCTCCAACAAGGATTCGTTTCATCTTCAGCGGCTTTGTAAGTTTTTTGTTTGCGAACGACCAAAGAAATCGGACCCTGGGGCTTTCGGGTCTCTGTAACAAATGATGCCTAGGTCTTTTGTGTTCTCTATGCATTTCCCCGGAGGCACCTTGTAAACCATCAGCTACGCGATTAAGTTGATTCAACCTCTCCTCCACGTCAATATCGGGTGTGCATTGTTTTTGGAATGCCACCCGCGATTCGTGATTGTTAATTTCGGGAGAGAATGTCGACCGATCTGGAGTTTCTCCACTATGGCTAGAGATTTTGGAGGAGTTGGTGGGCTGACGTAGCAGAATGAAGCTGGACTGCAGGAGCCACTGCTTGCCGAATGGGTAGAACTCGTTCTTTGAGGAACGGTTAAAAGTGTAGGCACAATCACTGAAGTTGCTTGTGGCACTGTCAAATTTTGTTTGACTACGTTTTGGTATTGATTCACCATCACTACATTCTGCTGTTGGATAACATTTGGGCTTAATCTCTGATTCATATGCATGCCATTTGGAGAAGCTGCATGTTGTTCAGCGTATACTTGATGAGTAACATTAGGTGTTTGCATTGATGGATGTAGTTGTGCTAAATTTGGTATCAAGCGCGTGTTTGGTGACGAGCTTGGAGAAGAGTTAGCTGTTGGTTGTGGGTTCACTTGCGGAACCATTTGTGGCGTAGGAGTTTGCTGTTGAGGTACTTTTGATGCAGGCAACACCAAAGCAATGTCACCATTTGGTAAACGTGTTGGCAAGAGCTGTACTCCTGACCGCCAGATGTGGTAACAAAAACTGATCCACCCGCATGGGCTGATAGGTGGATTTGTTGGGCAGGTTCTGGTGCTGGCAGAATGTGGACCTGACGAAAAATGGAAATACAATAAATAACTAAAGTCAAAGCAATAAAACAATTTAATCATTTTATAATTGATAAATAATTGACTATTTAAATTTGATTTAAAACTAACCTGATTCTGATTGGATTCTGGAGTTTCATCTTGTACAGTTGTCGGTGATTTTCTATTAGCATTTCCATTAGTAGCATTGACCAAGCAAACCTGCTAAGTGTTGCATCAATCGCCTCCGAACAGCAGGTTCCAAACCAGGAAACCTACTCACTTCACCGCAACATTGTGCATATCCGGCACGGAATTTATTCATAACACCTATAACAAAGAAAATTTAAATATTAGAAAAATAAATAATATTTAATTGAAATATTGATAAATTAATGACAAAAATTTAGAATATTTACCTGGATCGGCGGCAGTGGCTAAAGCGGTTTGTTGTCTTTGCAAGGACTCTAAATGTCGAACAGTCATTTCTAGAATGTCTGCTTTTTTCCAATTTGAATGACGAGCAGGCTGTAAAAAATAAATATTGGTTAATATATTAATCATATTCACAAATTCTTTCAAAAAGCAAAAATATTTTTATCATGGTTCTAATACGAATGCAATGAGAATCTGATGAGGTACTTACGTCTTTTTTCATGGCATCCAAAATCAATGTCTTAAGTTCGTTCAAGCAGTTATTGATACGAGCTCGTCTTCTTTTTTCCATGATTGGTTTATTACTCTGCAAAAAAAAAACAAAACAACGTAAATAAACGCTTGCTAATTATACAGCATACTAAATATAATAAATAATAAATATTATCTGCAAGGTATATAAATAGAATACGGTAGCTAACAAATTTTCCAAAGTGTTCCCGAGAACTCTTACGTAGATAAGTCAGGTAATTCGATAAACAACACATACAAGTCATGCTTGACAAACAAATATTTTTTACACTGATCCAGTTAGAACCAGAACTGAAGATTAGCGAGTCTGCGGCGTGTGACCAATTTCTGACGATAACGAGAATCACAAGCGCAAATAACCGGAGACGACACCTCATAATAAACATAATATGAAATGATGATTAAATCAGGCTTGGACTTTGAACTTTTCATTTTGTAGAGAAAACACGTCGCGTGTTATGGTCTGATGATGATTTTTATAAAATTTTTATTTATCTATTGACGCACATGACACTGATGTAACTGGGAGATTGAAACTGATACTTTTCTACGTGTGAGATGTTTCATCATTTTGGTTGCAACCTACATTAACTAACTCGCATTTTATGTAAATGCTGATAAATGATTATTTTTTAAATTCAAACTTGATTTTTATAGAAATTGTGATTCTTGTACAAATTTCGAAATGCAAATTATTAAGATCAACAAATATTTTTAAATTTTTTTATCAATCCAATCCTCAACCATCATTAGCCAGCTTTATTTATAAAATTGTTCAAAAGCATATATAATTTTCTGTTCTGCCTAACTAAAATTATATTCCGAGTTTAACAAAAATTTCTGACGTTTTACCTATTTCCAGTGACCACGGTGGGTAAAACAAATTTATATATAGAAGTGTCAAAATAGTTTGACTTCGCGTAGGTCTTCAGGCTTTGCTCAATCTTTTTAATTTTGATGAAATTTTTTAACTGGATGTAGGTGTAGATAATAAGTAGGTGTAGATCTAATAGGGTATTTTTGAAAATTTGAAATATTTTTTTTACTATAAAGTTCTTGTTAATGATTACTGTTAAAAGATTTATTGAAAATATGAGAACTTGTAAATAGAACAAAGAAAAAAAGCAAAAGTAAAGCATGAATTATATTTAATAATTTTCATGTTTATCTTTATTATGTCCTGAATTCTTTAAAACATTTTTTATAAATATAACTCGGTTCTGCATTAAGATTATTATTTTTTTTGGCTTTGTAATTCAGTTTATATTTTTTTTATTTTTTTAAATTTTATATATAGATATAAATATAATGTTTATGTTTTAAAGAGTAGGTGCCAACGTTAATATGAAAAAATATCCAAATAAATAAATTCAAAGAAAAAATAAAATTTTTACTTTGTATTTTATAACATTCTCAAAATTTTAATGGACGTATTTAATTGATTAATAATGATAAGAATCTTAATAAAAGTTCTAGCAAGAACTTCAGGAGATTACTCTCTCTTATGGGTTTTTGATGGAACTTTGCATGGTGATAAGGTTGATGGTCAAATCGAAAGTTTAAAATATTATAGGCCTATGAGAGTTGGTTTAATTATAAAAATTTTTGATTTATAAAAAATTATAAAAAGTTTTGAAAAATAGACCGATGTATTCGTACGTATTGCGCACGGTCTATTTTTCTAAACTTAACTAATTTTATAATTGAACCACTTCTCATACAACTATAATATTTTAAACTATTTAGTTTAACTATCAACTCTATCTGTATGCAAAGTTTCATCAAAATCTCAGAAGAGTAAATCTGAAGTTCTCCTTGTTAGTATTATAATGTATCACAGAAGACATGAAATAAAATTAAATAGCGAAAATGAAGCAAGATGAATGCAACAATACTCAAACAATATTTCTTTGTTATTTTTAGCCATGTAATTTTTTTTATCACTAAGATTTTTTTAAAAAAATATTAGTTTCTCTATCTAACTCTATGTTTTCATAAATATTAAAATGCTATATTCCATTGCAACTAAATTTTTTTTTTGAAAAATAAATTTTTAAACAAATATAAAATTTAATACAACTTACCCTTCTATTATCGTGGCACGTTTCTGTGGCTCATTTGTAACATCATTGACCACCGCTGCACCAGACAAAGGTGCTACTGTAGCTCCAGCAACCATTTTTACAATTTTAATTAAAAATCTACAGAATAAATCAAAAAATCTATTTCACTTCCCAGCACTTTGTAAAAGTCACAAATAACACAATTTTATACAACATGGATTTACACATAATCGCACATTTGTGGAAAATATCAGTCTTAACACAAGTATATTATAAATAGTTTTTAATAGACACTTTCATTTTATTAATAAGTCACTGTACGATTTATAAATCCTGGGATATGAGTCTTTAATAATTTTTTTGTGTAGTAATATGTAGTCTCTCAGAGCGGTGCTTCGCGCTATACTTAATGATTTCAGAACTTGAATGATCGTTCAACCAGGGCCAGGCGCGTGATCCGAGAGCGGCTAAAAATCGAGTCTCTGGTGGGGATGGATGATGAAACGGCAACATTGGGTCGGTCCAGCTTCATACAAATATCTTTGTTATTCAGGTAGAAAGATAATAATCCGAGGCAGGTATCAACACGCGTGACTCCCTCCCGACCAAGCGAATTTTTATTATCCGTAAATGGAAATTCAAATTGTGAATTAGTAATGCACTTTGACCGATATACTGTTACCGGAATGAGTCATACGCGATATAAACTATATGCCGTTGGTGTTTTTTGATTTGGTTTCTTGTTTTAATAACATAGGCGATATTGCGTTTAGATAATTTTATTAGTCATCGATTGTTTTTCAAACTTGTGAATT
>NW_020539725.1:26236475-26279425 GCF_003426905.1 Ctenocephalides felis | reverse complement strand
ATTTTTTATTTCTCTTAATTTTCTCAACTTAATTACAATCTGTCTCTACACAGCAAAATATGACATTCAGCTATAATTACTTTAAATTAACTGAACTTTTTATTGTCTATCACGTAAGGTCGACATCTCGCCACCAGATCCCTTTAATGTTTAAATGTAATTCATTCTTCATATTATGATTGTGGCTACAGATAGATAAAAAAAATTTTTTAGCAATAAGTTTTGTTTAACTAATAATTGCCTCTTTTGATCAATTGCCAGTCATTATAAATACTACATATGATGATAAATACGTCTATAAGTAGGTGAGACTGGCCACGGTTGTGCCATGTTACAATAGTGACGGTCGTCACAACAAACTATACTGATTTTGAGATAGAGTCCAAAGGCAAAAATATGAAGTATGTTTCTTCGATCAAGTTTCCATTATTGCATTGAGTCATCGCCCTTCATTAACATGATCTGTAGACCAAATGGCTTTCAAAGAGCCAAATTGTTTAATTCCTTTTATTAATAAGTATTGTTTGTATACAGATATATCATTTTGTTTGTAATTTTTCTAAAAGTTGAACATTAGTACATAATTACCAGCAATTAGTTGGTAATAGGGGACATACGTTTCTGTACGTTTTTCAGGGAAATTTAAACAGGTAGAGAAAAATCGAACATTACTAAGACAAAAAACGAAAGTGAAAGGGGAAAGAAAAATTCAATAACAAGAAAACAAAAGATTTAACAAAACTTTCTTGTTTAAAAATTCTGTTTCGTTATATATTGTTATATTATATTTATAAGCTTTGTTGAAATGATAATGTTGTGTTGTGTTACATATTTCTGACAACAAAAGTTGTTATAAACAATTTTGGTGTTTTTATAATAGCTATTGTTTTTAACATATTTTTATGCCAGTCACAACCGTCCCTCAGGTGTGGACGGTTGTGACACTCGCCCTTTTCTTGCATGATTGGATTTTATGACCATTTTTGTATTTCCTTGTATATAAATGTTCAAAATATCATTGAAATTACTCTTTTCCCAGCTAACTAGGCAATTATCAAGATTATTGCTGTTGAAAAAATATAATTTTAAAAATATAGATTTACAAATATTTGAAATTGGTAACATCTCAACATTATAGAATCAAAAACCATTCCATAAGTCTTTCATTTAAATTACCGAATGAAAAATTTAATTCTCATTTACATACAAATTTGAATATATTAAATGAGATCTTATACCTGAGATCAGGTACAATTAAAAACAATTGAATCTTTCACTTAATATTGATTATTATATTCATTGAAAAGTTAAAATAAATAAATAACGGAAACAATTATTGTTCATAATGTATATAAAATTTAATACACATATAATAAAAATAATGAAATCTTGTAGGTGCATGTACTTATTGCAAAAAACAATTGTGAGTTACGTGTCGCGATTGTTATGTTAGAATATCATTTAAAAAATATATATTTATTTTTTATTCATTTAATTAATTATAATTTTTAACAAAAATTGATTTTGTACGACGGAATGTTCAAAACAAAGATTTGTAATTAATTATACTAGCACTGAACAATTGTTTAATTAATCTAATTATCAATTATTGCGTCTAATTCATTATGTTATATACATCACCATGAACTACATTCTATAAACTCTTAAGTAGTGAAATTATTTGGGTATTTACCACATTAAATGTGGCAGAAGATATGATAGTACAAAAACATAAAATAAAATCGTTGCTCTTTAATTTGACTACTAATTAATTTTGATTATGATTAAAGAAAATTCTCATTCCTTGCACATAATACAACATTGATGTATAAGTATATAATAATGGTGTATTTGATTAATACATTTAAATACACATTATTGAATTATTTGTAGAATGTGAAATTTCTTCTATGAGATTTAGATATATTGCATATAATCCCGATTACTAGTATCTACTGATTCATTAAGTATTCAAATACATACATTTTTATCTTAATTCATATGTTGCTGGTCCCTGGATTGAGTAAGAGAATCAAGAGAATCTGCGCATGGCTGTTGCATGCCATGTAGCCACTTGTTGACTTGAAACCACCATATAAGTTACTAATTCTGGTGGGAGAATTTAATCGGATGCCATTTGCTATAGATACTGCAACACGTGGGGCACACGTGTATCGGCAAATCGCGTGGGCAATAAATAATAATAGTTTTATTTTGAAGATCACATGACTTGAAGAAGGAGACTTGTTCATATATTCGCCATAGAATTAGATAATGCTAATTTTATTTTCTCAACTTTTTAAGTCACTATGAATAGTTTGACACCAAAGTTGTAAAAAATTGTATGTGAGCCAAAATTTGTCCTTGAGTTTCAAAAACGGCCGCACCGGTTTCAAAAATTTAAAAACGATTGAATGAGCTCGATAAATAGGTTATCGAGGTTTTTATACCTACTCGGCATAAAAAAGAAGAGTAATGTGTTTCAAGCGGCAAGGATCAAATTTGGAAAATTAAAGACGCTTTAAATCACATTTAGAGATTTTCAAAGATATCAACGGATATGCCCTAAGAATTTAAGTAAAGGGGAGACTGAGAACGGTTGTGTCACTTTTTTTTATTAGCAATAATTTTGTTAACTTACCACTTTCAAACAAAGCTTAGGAATATAATATAACAATATATAACAAAACAAAATATTTTCAAAAGGCTAATAAGAAATCTGTGTATTATTTTTTTTCTTGTATTGAGGTTTTCTTACCTTTTCTTTTTCGTATTGTGTCTTAGTTAAGTTAGATTTTACTTTATCTGTTTTCTTCACCCAAAAGGACAAGAAATACATGTCACAACCGTACCTAACGCACACTTTTCATAACAAATCATCATTTTGACTGAGCTGAATTATCTACGCAAAAAATAATTGCTGGTTCTGAACTACTAATGTTCCAATTACATCAAAATTACAAACAAAGTGATCTATCTATATATAATATCCATTTATTATAAAAGAAATCAGACAAAGAAAAATTTGACTCTTTGAAAGCAATGGGGTCAGCAGATCATGCTAATGTAGGGCTCTGATTCAATGCAATAATGGAAACTTGTTCGAACAAACATACTTCATCTGTCTCCCTTTCTCAAAATTGTAGAACTGTCACTATCGTACCCTGGCACAACCGTACCCAGTTTTCCCTACTCGGGATGAAAATTTTTAATGCGTTTCATGCAGCAATGATCAATTAAAAATTAAAGATCACTTCCATTACTTTTATTGTTTTCTTTTATTTGAGACTCGATTCTTCTCTATTTAATTTTTATTCACTAAAAACTGTTCCATGTCACATAATTTTTAAGTCAGTGAAAATGCAAAAACCACGTTTTTTATTGGCAAATGCAATGAAAATGATCACACATAATAAAAAGCATAATAGCAAATTCAAATAAATTGTGCAATTATATCAATTTACATAAGTGAATAATAAATATGGTATTATTAAATCACAATCACCTAGAATTTAATTATTTATGATCTATTCCTGATTGAATTTTAATCGTCTTAGGTCTTTTCGTCTTTTGACATAATCAATTACAATTACGGAAAAATGTCAAAAATTAATTATGTATCACCCATTAATCTAAACGAGAATATTTTCGCATTAGTTAAGTTATTTTCTTTATTACGAATGTAAAAAATTCAGAATATTATTAGATAATAAATGACGACGAAAACTTAATCACACTTATTCAACGTTTTGAATATGCATGAACTTTATCAATGCTATTAATGGCAAGTTTTTATCAATTATTATTGTTCACCACTAATTCGATATGCATAGAATAATAATTATTTTAAGCAACCACGTGGTTTTTAACGTATTTTAGAAAATTAGCAAGTAAATGCGTTATTTAGGTGCAAAATTGAATCTTAGATTTTGCTATAGATTATTTTTAAAATATTCAGTAAAATATCAACAAATATTATATATATATACAAGCAAGTTTTGGATACTTCGAGTTTGTTTTGTTGTCAACACTTTACGCGATGAGGAAGTTATATGTTATAATATTTTTTATCACTTTGTTTTTGTGTATCATCACATTTACACAAGGAAATAATAGGAATGTTAAAAGGAAAACACCTAAGTTACTTAGGGCAAAACACAGGTACAATAATAATAAATAATTTATAAATAGCGGATAAAAATTTGACTAACACCTATTGATTTGCATTTTTTGTATTAGCAAAACATACTTCATAAACATTATATTATTCACACACATATAATTTTTAATTCATGTATGTATGTATTATTTAATTGTGAATGAAATTTTTTGTTGTATAGATTAAAGATGTTTCAAAATTTGTGAAAATTACAGGTAGATATAATAGATATTTATAGAGAATAATGATTTTGAATTCTAATTTGCTAATATTGTTTTCTATAGTCATTTTGAATTGTTTGACACTAAAATTTTAAATAAGTAATTGAGCCAAAATTTAATCCTTCGTCGACGTTTTCTTTGATTTGAACATGACTTGCTATTATTATTATTTGATTTGATGTGAATTTGAAAAAAGTGCAATTTTATCGACGTTTTCGCATAAAATCTGTACCAATTTTGATAATTTGAAAGCTTTTGAAAGATATTAGTCGGGAATCAGATGTTGAATAGATTTTGCTGCCCTTTATAGTAAGAAATACACTTGATCAATTTGCATAATGTTATCATTTGTAATTTTTAGTAATATATAGGCTTTATTATATTCATCTCTTAACAAAAGATAATTAGCAAATATTACAAAATTTGAAACATGTGTCAAATATCAATTATTACGATATAATTGTTTAGCGTTTTTCTGGCTCTCTGGTTGCAATCATTTTTTGAAAAATCTGAATTGCCCTTAACAATAAGCTAAATATTTAAAATTAAAAATTAAAATGTTCAAAAATACACTCTTTAATTGGAATTGTATTTTGATGTGCAAAGATAGTGAATGCTGTGTAATTAATAAAACATTATAGTTGTTCGGAAGTATTTTTTTTATTATATTGGCCCAGAAGGTGACAATCTTCATGGCATTGAGATTTTACACAGAATGGTTGCTACTCCTGGTAGAGGGGGCAGCGGAGAGTTTAATGGGACTAATTGTACATTTCTAAAATAAAAAAACGCAAAACAAGATGTGTAATAAATTACCAATTAAATATATCATTTTTAATTAGTACTTAGAAACAAATCAATAGTTTAATTAGAACTGATATAAATACAAAATAAATAAGTGTTTAATACAGTCCACAGCTACAAAGTTGGGTTAAATTATAACCCAACAACCAGAGTTATGAAAGGAGTTTTAATAAGATTCATAACTACGTAACGCATAGTACTATAGTATTATTTTGAAAACCGAAATATCTATAAATGGTTATGATAAATTTTAGTCAGTTATGGCAAAAGTTTGCAAGTAATAATGAAGAAAAGTATATTGATAATATCCATTACTTAAAATTCGTGGAGTATTTTGTGCATTATCTTTTTTTTCAAGCGTTATCTTTTGTTGTTTGTTTAGATAATTATAGTAAATAATTCTGCTTACCATTTTTACTTTGCACCTTGAATAACTTATTTAGTTGTGTTACGTATTTTTTAAATTATATTGCATTGCATTCTCTTTGTGTGCTAAAATCTCATATATTAATATTTATTATTTTAATTTTAATTAATATTATCTTTTAAATTTATCAGTAATCGCGATGGATCTCCAGACCCAGTTGTGAATCGTCGTCTGGCTGGTATTGCACGTCAAATTCTACGTCAATCTACTTGGGGAGATTTGGCTACTATATCTAGTATCACAAATTCTACTACCAATGGCTATCCATTTGTCACACCCAAAATTTTTGCCGAAGGAAATTCTTCTGTGTCCACTGGTGAGATATATGGATATACTTGATTTGAATTATACACCCTCGTCCACAGGGATTTTACTGGTTGCACACTGATACTTTGTTGAAATGCTTTTTCTAATCAGTAACTAATTTATTAACATAAATAAATTAACAGGTAAACCTTACTTTTACCTTCACTCGGATTATTTCCAGTCTACAGACGTTGTTAAAGACAGCAGAGTGTCTTTTACTGTAAATACTGAACAAACTGGTGCTTGCTCCAAAAGAGGCTATATTGTGCAAAATCCCAAATGCTTCTGGATTGTGTACAGTGGCGATTTTGTGTAAGTGATATCATATTCTTACATTTTTAAAGCTTTTATGTTTATATAACCATGTTTATAACAAACCATGGTTGTTCGTAACATTTGACAATGGTTCTACTGTAGAACCACTACTGTAGAACATCAAATCCAAAGCATCAAATGTAGAACTTCTTCTACATTGATGGAATGTAGAAGTTATACATTTGGATTTGATGTTAATTGTATATTTCAATTTCAATATTTAACGAAGTCAAAATCTTAGAAGGTTATTCTACATCATTTTTTTTACAGTAAATTGAAGAAAGGTTCCAATGAATACAATAAAGGTTATTCTTATTTGATGGAGAAATATCCCGAAATCAAAGATATTCCAGATAAAGAAAAATATTATGTTGGAACAGTCAAATTAGTAGAAGTTATGG
Source organism: Ctenocephalides felis (assembly GCF_003426905.1). Taxonomy (NCBI): domain Eukaryota; kingdom Metazoa; phylum Arthropoda; class Insecta; order Siphonaptera; family Pulicidae; genus Ctenocephalides; species Ctenocephalides felis. The sequence goes on along the minus strand of NW_020539725.1, from coordinate 26,272,792 downwards.
TAGTTGCTGGTAAGAAAATGTTGGAATGTATTCCACTTCCTGCTTATTTTGAGGCGTCGCCAAATGAGGATTTTGAAAGTGAAATGGATTAAAATTAACTGAAGTAAAAAAAACTAATTACGAGTAAAATCAAATTTATTACATTGTACAAAACTTTTAAATAAAGCAGTCTAAATTAAATATTGTATAATCTGATAATTTTCTAGCTTTTTTTTAGTTGTGAAACCAAGAGTGATATAAAGATCTGTCAGGTTCATTCAATTAGGAGAAAAGGAGTGGATATCAATTTATGAACTTATACATTCAGAATGCTTTTTTGGCTAGAAATTATTTTGAGCTGGAATATAGAAGTGCGTTAAAGATTTTTAAATCAGCAATAATGCGTTACGTTGCTGCCTTTGGCATATGCTAGTGATAAAATACAAAAGCTATAAAGCTGTGGAAAATATTATTTACGATTTCAAAAACATTCAATTTTATCGTTTATTTTTTATTATTTAATATTAACCTTTGAGCATTGCTGCAGGTGTTATTCAATAGTCTTTAACTCTACTTATTATAGTAATTTAACAAAATTATCATAAATTATTATTCCAAGTTAATGGGCAAAATATAAATTCAGTGCTTAGACGCTTTGGAAACAGTTTGCACTAACATACGTTTTAGCAAAATTTGATAAAGGCGATGTCGAATTTTTTTTTACCAATATTTTGTTGTTTGTTCTGTTTGTGTTTAATGCATGGAAAACAGTCATACCAACATAGGATTTCTAAAAAGCAGTTGAACAGGTAATTCAAAATATATTCTTTATAAGAAAAGTAAATAGATTTATTTCATAACTCTCCGAATTTTCGCATTGTAATTAAAAATAGATTATTTATATTAATTTTATCGTTTAGTTTTCGAGATGGTTCACCAGATCCCGTAGTAAATCGTCGCCTTGCTGGAATTGCAAGACAAATTCTTCGACAATCAACATGGGGTGATTTTTCAACTATAAATAGCAGTCCAAATTTTACTACTGGTTATCCTTTTGTTACGCCACGTAACTTTGCTGAGGGCAATTCCACTCATAGTACTGGTAAAACTTATTTAAAAAAAATCATTCATATTTTTAAAGAAATAATAAAATTATTTAGAGAAAAAAGTGAAGATCTTTAGTAGGAAGCTAGGTGCTATCTGTAATAGGGGCAGCTAGTGACAGAAGTTTCTCAATATGATCTTAAAGGATATTAATTTTTTTTCGATTGTACATGTCCACGATCTCGATTCTTCTGTCCTGCAGGACTACACAACATACAGAACTTGCAATATAAAATTAATCTATCATAAAATTTTAGTTTGCGTTATTATTATCGACAATTCTTAAACTTTATGTATTTTATTAACTTACCGAAGGAGTAAATATCACTTTTTATCTATATACATTATTTGTGTCCCCTTCTACATACTTTGAGAGCTGGTCTTATGAAAATCACCATATGAATGTCCAAACTTTTATAGTAATGTCTTTGTCTTTAATTACTTCATCTACGTCAGGTCTTTTGCAGTCCTAACGTAAGGTAAAATTGGAGATGTACCAGGTGCGTCTGTAATACTTCCTATAATCTTAGATTTCATTTCTGCACCTTTACAATATTATACTTACTTGACGGGAACTAAATAAGTACATAGAGATCTGTCAATAAGAATTTTGATCTTATTTTATTTAATTTTATTTAATTTTGAGTTAAAGTAACAGACAGCAAAAAAAAGCAGCATCAAATCGATGACAGCACGATTTCAATCCAAAAACACCTATGTATTCCTCAATTTAATTTTGGACCTTTACTTTGCCTGTCCTTTACCATACTAGTATATTACATTGCCGGTGTTTTTAAACAGGTAAACCATATTTTTATTTTACTCCTGACTATTCAATATCGCCTGATGATTTATTGATAACCGATGTTACTGCCGATACCAGAGTGTCATTTACTGTGACTACAGAACAGACTGGTGTTTGCAGGAAAAATGGTCACAATGTCCAAAGTAACAAGTGCTATTGGGTCGTTTACAGTGGCGATTTTCGGTAAGTTGATTGAATATTTATTTAAAGATTCTGCAAATGCTTTCATTTTATGGTGTATGAATATGAAAGATAAATTTTGTATAATTTTCTAGTATTTTATTTTATTGCCAAAGTTATTATCCATTTACAAAACACAAGTTTTAGCTTTTGCTTGCAAAAAACTAATCGAAATGATTGACATTTTATTTGGTGAAGGTTTCAACGTGTAAATATTTTGCAGAGATTTGAGCAAATAATGATTTCAAGATGTGCCTAGAAAGAATAGTAATTGCGGTTGCTTATCTTATTCTATTCGTATAATGTTTTGCATTTTGTTGGTAAAATATTATGTTTGTTTGTGAATTTCTCAAACTTCCGAATCATAAATCAATCAATTGTGATATGATGGTAAGAGGTAAAACAATACCATAATACCTTAGCTTCGCTTAGTATTTGTTAATATAGCTTAATTGCTACTGTATGGAATAAATTAAAGAATACCTTAAAAATTTCATGAAAAAAATGGCATTACCTTTTTGATTGCTATACATATATAAAATATATTGTTCCTATATAAAAATTATGTCTAGTTCTTCGTTCTCAAAACCGTTTTCACCAATTTAAAAAGTGATTAAACTCAGTCAGATTATTATATTGCTTGAAATATTGTTAACATATATATTAAAGTTATTATTTTTCTTATTATAGTAAATTAAATGAGAACTCTGAAGAATACAAGAATGGTTATCAGTATTTGTGCGAAAAGTATCCGGACATTGAAGAAATATCTAAAGAATCGAAACTAGTATTAGGAACAATCAATTTAGTTGACGTTATGGTACTTGCTGGAAGAAAAGAGTTGGAATGTATACCTCTTGATGCCTATTTTAATACACCTCCAAATGAACACTTTGCCAGCAAAATCTATCGTAAACAAAAAGTATTGAGAAATCACATAACCAAAATGCAGTGAATAATATGAAAATATTACAACTTTTGGATTCCACCTTCACTTGGCTCACACTCGATAAAAATATAAAATAACAGTCTTAACAGATATTTTTTTACTTAAAAGAACCTACCAAGAATTGTTTTGAATGCATACAAATATTATCATACAAATGTACAAATTTATGATCTTCACTTAAATACAGTATTTTTTACACATGAAAACATTTTGCATTAGCATAAATTGTTTTGAAGTGAAAACATTTAAGACGTCATATTTTTCAAAGGAAAATAACATACAAACACTATGAACTATTAAACAAAATGGAACCATGTTAATGATGTTTTTTTTCTAAATCTTATTAGCCTCTATTCTGGGATTAATAACTCTTTTTATTATGTCTATGTCTAACATTTGTTTCCAAGTTTACATAAAGAATATTTTTGTCTTTAGATGAATTATACACAACATTTTGGAAAAAAATGAAATTATGATATTCAATCATTTTTGGAAGAAGCTTTATTATATTTTCATCAACATTCAAGCAAAGTTCAAGCACAAGTACATGGATTGAAAAAGGCTTTTGGACTTCTTCCAATTTCACTAAATAAGCATTAAATTGATGTAATCTATTAGATTTAATTGAAAATGTTTTCATATTACATCTTATATCAACATATCGGTCCATACTGAAAAAATTGCAAGTGAAATTATTCAAGATAGTTTGAGTGCAAATTTATGTAAAGTTCTGGATTTGAGTGAAGAACCTTGCGAATACATTTTTGGGGTATTTTTTGATAAAAATGGTTAAATAAATGGAACAGTAAGTAGTCAGATTATATTTAATATATAATGATTATTAAGATTGTATGATATGGCATCACTTTAAAGAGAAAATGCAATATTTAAGCTCAAACAATTGCAAAAATGTTGTTTGTCTCATCACGATTCTAAAAGAAAGTTTAAAGACGACATTACCCCAAATATATATATATATATATATATATATATATATATATATATATATATATAATTTATATGTATACAGTTAACTTTAAAATTTATTAGCTATAATTAGATTAATTTTGTATTTTAAAATCTAGACAATAATTTACAGTATTACATTTACAGTTGCCGTTATTATTAAAAAGTAAAAACATATTATTAAGGTAAATGTTTTATGAATATTATCTATCATTTTAACAAAACTATACGCAATGCTATTCAATTAGTGTCAATTAACAAAGTTTTATTACTGAGCAATGGGTAAACTTTGCGCATCTTAATGGCTATAAAGTAATTTATTCGTGAAATTGTTATATTTCCATAAATTTTGTTATCGGAGAAAAATAAGTTCAACGTCATATTTTTCAGAAAAAATAGTCATATAAAGACTAACATCAAGAATATTTTGGCATTTAAAATTTGTTTAGACTACGAGTAATAGGGGGAAGAACGCAATGTGGAATTTAACTTCGATTTTAATTTTGGTTTTAGTTTTTGTCTGGTCTACTGATGCTGCAAAATATCCGAGAGGAATAAAAAAACCAGGCAGATTTGCAAGTAACAGTAAAAGGTAATAAATTAATTAATTTATCACTATTTTTTGGTTCTTATTTAGTTATTTTGTAATATCATTGTTTTGTGGCATGTTTAATTTGATTAAACAAAATTCCAGTTTTGAAATTTGCATGAAAATAACTGTTTCAATTCTTCAGGTTGTTACTAAAATAATTTATTTTTATAGGATTGCCTTTTAACAGGGTAATTACAATTAAAAGAAAGACGAAAGAAATTTTGGTATGCATATATAGGGTATGCCATCTAACATATGTTTCATTTTCTTTTTTTTTCAACGGTCAGCCGAGGCTTTTTTTCATTTTTGAATGAAATTATTATAATCATTATTAACTGAATTAATTTCATTATTAACTGAAAGGATTGTTCTTTCAAATAAAAAAAGAAATTTTAGAAAATATTCAGTAGTTTGTAAAAAAAAAATATTTGGCGGACCCTATACATACACACAAATTTTTCCAATTTTGACCTTAAATAATGCAGAAAGATGTAAAACATCAAGAAAATATAAATACATATATACATATACACTTTATATACATGTTCATAAAATGTATACTTAATTTTTCCATTATTTGAGGATTTAGAAAATTTGATGCTCCACTTTAACAAAACAATTTTTACTTTATGTTTATGATAGCATTTTCAGAAATTGGTATAATGGCATCTTTTAAAATAATATATTTATATTTTTGTCACAATTGGTTTTATATTTTTAGTCATTCTTTTCTAAATAAATGCATTAACCATTTGAATTTAAAACAATTTCTAATTGCTGACAAATTTTTAAGCATAACAAAGTATTAGAAGTAGGAAAGTTCTAGTCATTGCCCAAGATAACATTTCATACACCACAAAGCTGATTTGTAATAAAAGTGTATATCTTTTTAATAAATTTAATGTTAATTAAAAAAACTATTTTTTTTTACTTTTAATTCCAGCACCCGTTATGGATCCCCTGATCCCGAAGTAAATCGTCGTCTTGCTGGTATCGCTAGGCAAATGCTGCGCCAATATCATTGGGGCGCTTTAGGTGTACTATCAGACTATTGGGAAACTTACGATTATCCTTTTGTTACACCCAAAATGTTTGCTGAAGGAAATTCTACTTACAGCTCCGGTAAAGAATAAAATTATACTCCAAATATATCTAATTTGATAATTAATGTCATCTGGTAGTTGCTTCTAACATAGTAGTACTATACTACACTCTCCTGTCTCTGCATAACAGTTCATGTTGAAGTATTCATGATGAAAAAATGACATATGATTTATGACTTTTTTAATCATTGTGATCCGGTATATTGTTGTTAAATTTCTTCTACAAAATTTAACTCTTGTAGCCTGTATTAATCACTGATTTGTTGGTATAATTTATGTATTTGTTGCAGTTCTTATTACAAACACTGATTTGTCACTAAGTTATAATTAAAGAAGATATATTTATTGATTATTTATTACACATGTTGGTACGCAAACTTTAATTTTAGAAGTGAGAAAAATTAGTCCTATCAACCTTTCCGCTACCTCTTCTCCAGGGGTAGCAACCATCCGGCGTAAAAGCTCAATGTCATGAAGATTGCCGCTTCATGGCCAAGATAATAAAATGAAAATATGTCCGAACAACTTCTTTTAAATAACGTAATTAATTTATGTTGACTTTTTGTAACTTTCAGGTATGCCTTACTTTTTCCTGTCCCCTGATTACTACGTTACACAGCATCTTGAGCATAGTCACAAAGTATCATTCTCTGTCAGTCGTATGCAAAGTGGTGAATGTAAGGAGGAGGGAATTGATGTTCAAAATCCTCGGTGTTTTTTTGTTGTATTCAACGGAAATTTCACGTAAGTTGCTTATAACATAATCATTTTAATAATATTGCTATTATGGTAAATATAATAATAATTAAAAATGAATTATGCAAGCCGTTCGAAAGACACTGATGGTGAGATAAATGTGATTTTGATAACTCCACTTCTTATCCCACAAGCAACTGTTTGTGGTAATAACTATCTGACAAAAAATAACGAATTTGGATATATCTTTTTTAAATCGAGTTAAATAATTTAACTCAAATAAAGAAATGAAGACTCTACAAAGAAAGTTGAGAATATTAAATCAGAATTAATTAAAACTGTCTTCACCACTTATCATAATGTTCATTATTTATGAAAACATTTAATGTGGACATTTTGTCTCATAAAATTAATTGTTTAGAATGTTTAATGATGCATTTATTTATTATATCATTAGATTTTTTTGTGACTATAAATTATGATTATTTTTTTGGTCCATAATTAAATGTTTCAGACAAGTCTCGTCTACAAGATAGATCGCGCAAGAAAATTTATAAAATATATGTTGGGCGTCAGCTTTTGTACCAATTTGACCAGATGTCATAAAAGTAAATGAACAATTTCCCCAAAAATTTAGATAAGACCAAAACTCCATTCTGCTTTTAATTCCAATGGCAGTTCAGTACTCTGATAAAATGCATTTATACTTAATTCTAATTAATTCTTTCAGGAAATTAGAGAGAGGTACGCCCCAATATGAAGAAGGATACCAATTTCTGACTGAAAAATATCCAAGAATAAAAACCACTCCAAATAAGGAAAACTATGTAATAGGATACATCAGTTTGATTGATGTTATGATAGTTGCTGGTAAGGAAGAATTGGAATGCGTTCCTATGGGCGCTTATCATAATACACCCCCAAATGAAAATTATGAAGAAGAAGAATTTTATGCGACTCCTTCAAAAAGAGTAAAAAACAGAAAAATTAAGAAAAAAATAAGCCGTAAACAAAATGCACACGTATAGTTTGAGTCGTTTTATTATTTATCATGTAAAAACAAACTTTTTTGTAAAATTAAAAAGGTAAAGTCTTTGTAATCCTTCTGTTTTTAAAAGAGAATGTACTGCGGCAAATAAGCCATCTAATGTAAAATGATCAGAATAATTATTATATTTCTTTAAACAATGAAATTTAAAAGCTTATTATTTCTATGCGGATTTTATTAACTTATATAATAAGAGTCCAATAATATCAATACATCATGTAATTAAAAACATCATGTTTAAAAATATCATTTACATTTGTTCCGCTTATGATATGTGAGGAAATTAAAACCAATGTTACAGAATTTTTTGAATTTAAAAATCTCATAATTATATTTTCAGCAAATTATTTATTAACATAATTTGAAAAGTAAGCTGATATGTTTTTAGTAGAGTGAAGTGGACAGACGTGGGCCACAGATTGGAGTGGGCCAGCAGAATAACTCTAAGACTAGTGACATTGTGTTTTTGTGGGATGCATATGCAAAGAAAGCGTTTGTAGATAGAAGTGGGCCACTATTTGTGGACAGACATGGGCCATTTGCGCGATGCCGTTTTTTGCACAGTAAAATATTTCTATTCATTAATCGAACGTCTTATTTACTTATTTTCATCCCTTCAGTCATAATGCCTCCTAAGAAAACAGAAAACTCCAAAAAAGTGGTGAAGTATGAACAGTTGATTATTGCTTTGAAGGAAGTGAAAATTAATAAAATATCGGAGCGTTGATAAAAACAGAGAGGTTGCGGCAGAAGCAGCACAGGGTCAAAATTTTGCAAGTACCAGCAAAAGTTTCCAAGAAGGCCCATACTTCATAATCAGCTGTGAAAAAGGCAACAAATAAAACTCTACGATTTCTTCAAGTGAAGACAACGATTTTGGCATGATTTGCTATAGATTGATGTTGGCATAGCTGTCAAGAAAAAACTCCTTCGTGTGCGATAACTACGACAGACCCTTCCAATTGAAGCGCGTGGATATGACCAACTCCACCGACTTGACGTGCACCAATTACGCCTAGAATCTGTGCTTGATTGTTGCAATTTTTTTTTCAACAATTTCATCATTCCAACTTTATTACTCCTTTTCAGACATTAAATGAACACTTTTACTGAAGTCACTGTTTTTTCAATTTCTACCCTTCATTTCGAGTTAACCATTTTGAATTTTGTAAATTTGACAACATTATTATTATCAATATAGTAAATTAGACGAAATCTCTGCAGAATACAATGATGGACATTAGTATTTACTAGAAAAGTATCCAGATATCAAGGAACAATCAATTTTGTTGACGTTATGGTACTTGCTGGGAAAAAAGAGTTGGAATGTATTCCTCTTGATGCCTTTTTTAATACACTTCCAAATAAACACTTTGCAGGTGAAATTCATCGTAAACAAAACGTATTGAGGAATCACATAACCAAAAAGGAGTGAAAAATATGATAATATTTCAACAAATTTTTGGTTCTCACCTTCTCTTCGCTCACACTCGGTAAAAAATATAAAATAACAGTCTTCACGGCAGTTTTTTTACTCGGAAGAACTCTCCAAGAAATATTTTGAATGCGTACAAATATTATCATACAAATGTACGAATTCATGATTTTCACCTAAATACATGATTTTTTATACATGAAAACTTTTTGCATTAGCATTAATTCTTTTGAAGTAAAAACATTTAGTACGTCATATTTTTCAAAGAAAAATAACATACAAATACTATAAACTATTAAATAAAATGGAATCATGTCAATGATGTTTTTTTTAAATCTGATTTGCTTCTATTCTGCGATTACTAACTCTTTTTATTAAGTCTATGTCTAAGGGTTTAACGTACAATTAGTTATAACAAACATTTGTTTCCAAGTTTACATAAAGGATATTTTTGTCTTTAGATTAATAATTATAAACAACATTTTGGAAAAAACAAGCTTTTTGAAATTATGATATTCAACCATTTTTGAAAGATGCTTTATTATATTTTCATCAACATTTTTTGAAAATGCACAAATATTTACAGTAATGCACAAAGATTTTATTTGGCACATCTCAGCTGCTTTTCGCCAATAATAATGTAGACATTACTTTTTTTTTATTCAAAATCATTAATATGTTATATTCTAATATTGTCTTAGCTCATAAGCAAATTGAAATTTTTGGCAGATGAAAGTTTTCATTTGTTTTCAATGCCAAACAACGCCTCAAATATTTTCAGTGTCAAATAGTGATAAGCGGTTCTTTGTAATTTTTTACATTTATTTCTACAATCTAACTATATTTCTATAATCACAACATTCTGAAAAATTCCCTTAACAAATTTCTAAAAGATTTATCAAAATCCGAATAATTGTTTAGGAAGAGTATCCTTTCATATATCATTAAGAATTTTATATATAAGATATAATTATTGAAAGGCCATCAACTTCAAAATTATAATTAGCAATAATTAAATTAATTTTTTATTTTAAATTCAAGGCAATTTACAACAGTTTACAGTAGTTGTTATAAATAAAAAGCAAAACATATTATTAAGGTAAATGTTTTTATGAATATTATCTATCATTTTAACAAAACTATACGCAATGTTATTCAATTTATGTCAATTAACAAAGTTTAATCACTAAGCAATAGGTAAACCTTGCGCATCTTAATCGCTATAAAGTAATTTATTCGTGAAGTTGCCATATTTCCATAAATTTTGTTATCTGAGAAAAATAAATTCAACGTTATATTTTTCAGAACATATAGTCATATAAAGACTAACGTTAAGAATATTATTGCATTTGAAATTTGTTTAGACTACTAGTAATAGGGTAAAGAACGGAATGTGGAATTTAACTTTGATTTTAATTTTAGTTTTAGTTTTTGCCTGGTCTACTGATGCAGCAAAATATTCGAGAGGAATAAAAGTTCCGGGCAGATTTGCAAGTAACTGTAAAAGGTAATAAATTGAATAATTTATTACTATTTTTGGTTTTTATTTAGTTACTTTGTAATAGCATTGTTTGATAGCATATTTTTGAAATTTTAATTAGATTAAATTTATCTAGCACAATCAAGAAATGATTTAGATTTTTTTTTCAGTGTTGAAATTTGCATGAAAATAACTATGTTTGTATCGTTCAAATTTTTGCGAAAATAATTAATTTTTAAAAAATTGTCATTTTTGTAATAGAGTGATTACAATTTATAAAATACAATTACAAAAATACAATTAAAAAAAATTTTGGTATGCATACACATACACTTTTTCCAATTTCGGATTTTTATAAATATGAACTTTTCCTTCAGAAAGTTAATGTATATTTAAAACATTTAAACAAAAAGTCACATTATTGGTATTTTTCAGTTTCATTTACACAATTTAACCATAGTGTATTGTGTTGTGCGTTAAGCATGCAAATATTATCATAAAGATTTTTTGAAACCAATAATGAACGATTTTGGAGATTGGGCATATGAGCATTATCAAAAAATGATTATTTTCTACCCATATATACATATACACTTTCTGTACATATTCATAAAAAGTATATTTGATTTTTGCAAAATTTGATGTTCTACTTTAACATAACAATTTTTATTTTATATTTATGTTAGCATTTTCGGATAAAATTACACCTTTTTAAACAATATATTTTTATTAGCTTCCGGTAAGTTATTGTAACCGTCCAAAAATCAAAAATGAAAATTTTTGCATATATTCACGATTTAGAGGTTTCTGAATATTATGGCATACCTCAGAAGAAATTGATATATGCGAAAAATGGTATATGTATGTGTGTATCCACGTTTCCCAGAGCACGGACCAACTAAATTGAAATATTCAGAAAGCATTTGATTTTTATTAATAAGGAGAAGTTATTAGTTTTTGGCAAAAGTCGATCCAACCGTTTCGAAAATAAGAAGCAAAGTGTACAGAAAAAAGAAATTAAGTTTTTGAGGGAACGGAGTATCCAATTTGGATGATTCAGAAACATTCAATATTTAATAATAGGGAGAATGGTGATTAGTGCACATTAGTAGAAGGAGCTAAATGTGTAAAAAATGGTCAACATCCGATTTGAATAGTTCAAAAAACATTTTGCTTGTGTCGACAGTCTGAAGAAACCAATGCAAAAAAGTATGTAAAAATTAGTTTTTTTTTAAATTTCTTTATAATAATTTTTTAATACCGAAAATGATTCGAATTTTGATTTTAATTATAGAGAGAATTCTAAAGCTTACATATATATTTCAAATAAACAACTTTGCAACTCAGTTATAAGCTCTTACATTTTGTCTATAAAATACTAATAATGGAAGTTACAGTATTTATAATATTCTATCTCAAAACATTTAATACTCTTCAAATATTTCATTACGGTACGGTAAATTCCAGCAATTTGTCAAGGCAGTATGAAACACACCACTAGTTTTTGTCACAATTGGATTAAAATCATCACTCTAATTAATGATAATTAAAAAAAACTAATCTTTCTTTTCTTTTAATTCCAGCACTCCTGATCCCGAAGTAAATCGTCGACTCGCTGGTATCGCTAGGCAAATGCTGCGCCAATATCATTGGGGCGCTTTAGGTGTACTATCAGACTATTGGGAAACTTACGATTATCCTTTTGTTACACCCAAAATGTTTGCTGAAGGAAATTCTACTTACAGCTCCGGTAAAGAATGAAATTATACTCCAAATATATCCAATTTGATAATTAATGTCATCTGGTAATCGCATCTAACATAGTACTATTCTATACTCAAATATTCATGACGGAGAGATGACATATGATGATTTATGACTTTCTTAATCATTGTGATCTGGTATATTATTGCTATTTTTTTGCTTTTTTTAATTAATTTATGCTATTTTTTGTTACATTCAGGTATGCCTTACTTTTTTCTGTCCCCTAATTACTACGTTACAAAGCATCTTGAGCATAGTCACAAAGTATCATTTTCCATCAGTCGTGTGCAAAGTAGTGAATGCAACCAGGAGGGAATTGACGTCCAAAATCCTCGGTGTTTTTTTGTTGTATTCAACGGAAATTTCACGTAAGTTGTTTATAACATAATCATAACAATAATATTGCATTTATATCGATTCTTTCAGGAAATTAGAGAGAGATACTCCCCAATATGAAGAAGGATACCAATTTCTGAGTGAAAAATATCCAAGAATAGAAACCACTACAAATAAGGAAAATTATGTAATAGGATACATCAATTTGATCGATGTCATGATATTTGCTGGTAAGGAAGAATTGGAATGCATTCCTATGGACGAATATCATGACACACCTCCAAATGAAAATTATGAGGAAGAAGAATTTGGTTCGACTTCGTCAAAAACATTTCCCAACACAAAAAATAACAGAAAAATAAATCGTAAACGAAAGGCACGCATATAATTTGAGGCGATTTAATATTTATCATGTAAACACAAACTCTTTTGTAAAATTAAAAAGGTAAATACTTTAAAAGGTAATCCTTCTGTTCTTAAGACTATCTACTGCGGCAAATAAGTCTAATGTAAAATGATCAGAATAATTATTATATTTCTTTAAACAGGGAAAGGCGTATTATTTTTGTGCAAATTTTATTAGTTTATATAATAAGAGTCAAATAATGTCAATACATCATGTAATTGAAAACATTTATGTTTTAGAATACCATCTACATTATCCTCCGTTTTTGATATATGAGCAAATTAAAACCAATGTTATAGAATTTTTGAATTTAGAAATCTTATAATTATAGATTCTGCGAATTATTTATTAACATTAGTTGAACAGTAAGCTGATTTGTTTTTAGTATTCTATGAGATGTTGTGATGTATCATTAGAATGCAGCCCAATATTTGTGATGATTTTCTTTAGTTTTTTATACTTGTAAATTATGATATGTCATACTGCACCAGCATTGCAAAAGGCTATTTTTACTTGAAAACTCAATATTTATGGGGTCATTTTTCAGATTAAATAGACCGTAACATAGCGTTGTTATGGCAACGCTATTTTACGCTCCTTTCTTCATATAAATTGGTAGTAAAAATTGTTAAAATGCTATGTATTTGCCGTGCGATCATGAGACATAAAACCTAACCTAGAAAACCCACAAACGTCAAAAAAGAATGTTATCATAAATGCATCTTTCTGATGCGTCATGATAACACATACGAGAAGTTAGATTTTATATGTGAGACGCCTGATGGCACAGATATTATTTAAGAAAATTTATATTTCAGTATGTTAAATAAAACATAAAAAAACAATTTTCGTACAGACATCTGATTTCCTCTTTGAAGCTATCATTTCCATATGATTACTAAATCCAATGTTTCAAATATTTTATCTATATCATTTACATCATTTCCACGCGGATGCTATAAACTCCAAATCTCATAGTTTTAACAATTTCTTATCAAATGTTATTTTCTAAAATATTACATATCATCTACATCCCATAAACATGAAATAAAATCAGCTTCGTTTTGATATGCTGGATTAGTGTTCATATATCAAATTCAACGTCACAGAATTGGATTTGCGTCACGACGGATCATGACCCGCCCGAGTGTAGACGATAAGGATTTGTTCTTATGAATTATTATACTGTTTATTTAGTCTATCAAACCCACATGAACGTTCACTTGTTTACGATATTTGTACAACGCATAATAGACTTAAAGAATAATGCCCATTGCCGTCTTTAGAATTATTGTGTAAATATGTTATTTTATCGCAAACGATTTCAGAACAATGTACTGACTCATAGGGTAAGAGGAAATAATCTTATATCGTCTGGAACATTTTGCTGTAGTTAACTTCTTAAGAAAAAATAATAGAGCTGAGCATGGCTCAATGGTCGGGAGTCGGTGCAGCAACTTTCTGGGTTCTGGGTTCAATACCTACTTTGGCCAGCTTGATATCAAGCAGTACCGATATCAGAGGTTTAATTGAGTTTATAGTTATCAAATCTGATAATAATTAAAGAGTTTTTTGGGGCATCGTGCCTTAAGGCAAATTGGTGGAACTTCCCGTAACAAAAATTATTTTTTTTCAAAAGATTACCATTTTTGAAAAAAATTTACTTTGAAAAAATTCGATTTTTGAGAAATTATAAATTTTTGACAAAAATTTAAATTTTTTGAAAAAAAAAAGACTTTTTGAAAAAATAATGTTTTCTTTATTTTGAAATATTTTGGAAATTCTGAACTTGTTTTCAAAGCAATCGTACTGCTTTAACTGCATAGAGACGCGAAAGCGCCGCGTCGCCGTCTAACGGATAAACATTGGAACGGAACTTCCAATACTTATTATTAAAATCTCTATAAAATATCTGATAATTTGATGTGCATATGTCTAATGATCATTTTTGACCGCCAAATGGCATTTTTTTTACGTTTTTCACTAGATTTCCAAAACCGCTAAACCTGCCTTCATGAAATTTTCATTAGTTATTTATCTTATCAATACAAGTAAAATGTTTTTTGAATTATTAAAATCGGACGCGTTCTCTTAAAAACTGAGTTACCGTTTGTGGCACTTTTTGCCCCACACACACACATCCATTTTCCTAAGGTATGCCAAAATGTTCAGAAACCTCTGAAATGTAAAGGAATATAAAAATTTTTTTTTTCGATTTTTATGCGATTACTATAATTTGCCCTACGCGAAGTTAAGAATCTCAAGAAATTATTTATTAAATACAATTGAATGTAAATCAAAAATGAAATTTAATTCATGGATTATGTTACTGAAAATTGAAAATGTAAATTTTTCTCATATCTTAACATTGTTAAATTAATTGACCATTTTGTGAAATTCTGAAACTATTGGTAAATGTCTTAGATGTTTCCTGAAAAAATAATAAATGACTAAAATTAATAAACAGACGACCAGTTTAAAATAATATGAAACTTTAGACTTACTTAGTTAAAGGCAATACCAGTTACAAAAGATAATCCAGTCTTTTTATTGATAATTAAAAAAAAATATTAATGTTTAGGGAAATTTTGGTATTTTAATCAAATCTTTGTAAAGTGCAAATTTTAAATTTTATAGAAGTTTTTGAATTATTAAGAGACGTATATGAGTGGTTTTATTTATAATATGTATAAATTGGACTTTATATTCGCCGTTTCTAATACGTTTTCAAAAAAACATGGATGTTTCCAAAATCTTAGGGTTCATATTAATAACATAGCTTTTCCAAACAATTTCGTAGCTTTTATAAATAACTAGGTCTAGTTGTTCATAGTTCAAAAATATAGTTAACCGACTAATAATTATATACAAACAATTTTCATAAAGAACTCCGAAAAAACATAAGTCATTGAATCACCAACCGGATTTTTGCTATAAATTCATTGCGATTTTTATCAAATTAGTTACAAAGTCACGTTCAAAAAAGAGTACTCGTATAATCGTAGCGGACTTTGTAACATATTATGATTATTTTCATAATCTTTATTATTTTCATTCACCGCCGATAAGAAATATTTTTTTCCTTGTTATGTTTACGTAAATCCAATAAATTACTGTTGAGGTTATATAAATATACATTATAATAATCGGCCTTTTTATCATTGTTTTGTATAATAAAAGAAATTGTAAATGCAATTCTAGATCACTTTTGCCAATTATAATATTTAGTCATAATCGTGTTTTTGCTAAAAATATTTAATTATTCAATTTCAAAACAATGATATGAAAAATTTATTATGTAATATTAAAAATTAAACTAAAAACATGAACGTAGAATTAAGATGTTTTTATGAAATTTTAAATAAAGTAACATAAGTAGTAAGCTCAGTAATAATATTTAATTATACACCTAAGTCTGTTTTTACACGGAGATTGGTTCCAGAAGAATCCGTGTAAAAAAAACGTGTAAAAAAAGACATTGATCTTATACAAAAATGGGTGATTTGTTCTTAATCTCTAAAACCTATTAAAATTGGTGAAAAACAAGAATTTTTAAGAACAAGAATTAAATTAGTGCTATTCACATTTGCTTTGACCAGTAAAAATTGTTTGTACGCGCTAAAGGGGAATTCACTTAAATCTTTAAGCTAGTGTTTGCAAACTATCGATACTATCGATGGTTTCAGACTTTTTTCTTTCATAAATACTTTTTTGTGATATGAACATACTTCGCAAAAATTTAATTTGACAAAAAAAATTTAGGTACATAAAATTTCAAATCGTGCTAAATGGAATAAATTCGTGTAAAAAATTTAAAAATATTCAATTTTCAAACCGTGTTATATCAAAACCGTGTACAAAAAGACCGTGTAAAAACAGACTTAGGTGTACTTAGTTTTAATATTGTATAACTTAATAGAAGCATCTCTAGAATATCAACTCATTATCACGAAAAGTGGTACATACCAAATCCATTGCATGAAATTATCATCACCACATCTTTCATAATTTTTTACAGCATGCAAGGCCCAATTTATGTCATTAAAAATTCATATAATTATGTCTAAGAGCAATTAATACGCGTAATACACAAACAAGCCAGACATAAACCATTGAAGGTTTCTAATAATGTTAAGATAATATATTTTTTATTACAATCTCCTTTAACAACAAACATGAGAACTGTCTGGAGATAACGAAATGAGGACGCACTTATTTTGTGATTAATATCATTTTTTTACTGACGTTCTTTAATTAATGTCAAATAAGATACGGAACATGATTAAAATTATTATATCAATATATGGAAAATTGATAATGGTTTGCAACGTGCACGGCACACGTTGTCGACTTTTGCGATAAGATTGGATAATATTTGCTTTAAATCTTTGCTTTAAAGTCCAATCATGTAATATTTATATTGAAAACGGATAATTGCACTTTACGACTTTTTTATTTGTTTGTTTTTGAACATCAATCACAACTTAAGAGTTCTATGTGCTGCATTGATGATACTTCTTCACGCTTTGGATTTCTAGAAACCAACTCCACTATTAGCTCATCTAACAAATATTGAATATATTCTAATCATTAGATTTATTTTATACAGAAGACATTCAGTTTGGATGCAAAATTACTTTTGTAAGAGAAAGAGCTATTTTCACTTACTATATAAACGTGTACACCAACTACTATATATTCTATTAAAAATCGATATTAATACTGCTTTGTATCAGGCGGTCCTGGATGGCTATCCAACAAGAGAACTTCTGGCTAAATGTTTTTACCACTAAGCTTTGAAGAATCCCGCCAAGAACAAGGAAGAAATAAAATTATATCAGAAACTGTAGTATTTGGATGAATTTGGATAAGGTATGTATTTGGATAAGAAACTTAACTAAATTTCCCAAATTCGGAAATGTAAACAAATTTACCTGAAATCCAAACTATCAATAGTAAACAAGCTTCTGATAATTGATTTATAGAAAATATTTGAGGCAGGTCCAACTTCGTCGTCTATCATTCCCATTGCCACCTTCTTGATCATGCGCTAAGTCGTCAATCGTCTGCATTCTTCTTCTTCCCATTCCTTTCAGTCCTTCTATTTTACCCTCGACCACGCCATGCACGAGGTACTCTTTTTGCAGAAGAGGTTCGATCCAGTTTCCTTTTTTTTCAGGTTTGTGCTCAGTAGAGTCCTTTCTTCGCCCACTCTTTTCAGGACTTCTTTGTTTGTTATTTTGTCTGTTCACATTGATTGATACATAAAATATGTTTTTTTATATGCAGTTAAAATTATTGATACTCTATCAAATAGTTTTTTTTATTAAAATTTATCTATTCCATCCTGAACATCATCAAAATTTTGGTAGTACATAAAAATGTCTAAATCGAATGCCAATCGATTGATTGGCCGTCCGAGTATGTCTATCAAATAGTAACTATAAAAATTGCTGCATAATATCATTTCTGAGAAAATATCAATCGTGTTTATAATATTTACTGACTAATATATGTGATGAAAATTTTTATTAAAATAAGTTGATCATTTGCGCATTTCACTTTAATGATGTTGATTTAATTTTCTACCTATACCCAGTCCAAAGAAAAAAAGGGACAATTCCATTTAATTTATGTCGTGCAAAATTGGAGTTATTATTAGTTTAATTGGTAATCTAGAGTTATTCATGCATCGGTTTTCATTTTTATAGTATGGCTGTACATTGTAAGTAATCATACATACGTTTAATAATTAATAAGGCCAGGGCTATGAATAGTAAAGATCAATTTAGTAGAATCAGTAAATGACTTTAATTTCGTTTAGAGGTTTTGGAACATTTTGGCGTTGGAATAAAATAATGTATGTGTGTATGTATGTATGTAAGTTTGGGTACAACTTTTCGTCCACTATTTTGGGAGCACGAATCAACCGATTTGAATGATTCAACAAATATTCGATTTGTATCGAGGGTAGACGTACTCCCGAAATATGCTAAAGATCCCTCATATAGTTGAGATAAATAATTTTACCTTTACAATTCAGTGTCAAAATGTTTATACATATCTTAAAAATAATAAATACAAGATAAGGTTTTCGGAAGCATTCCGATTGGGTTTTGCTTATATATGTTTTGATTCTTGTAAACATATATACAGGTCGTCTCCCAAATATAAGCACTTATATATCTATAAAATACGGATGAATAAAATTTATTGTATTCATAATATTAATTTAAAGATGTTTAAAGCAAGTTATTAATCATGGATCAATATTTGTTATTTATTGATTATTTTGATTCCTCAAATGTACGGTGCGGAAGTTCTAGCAAAACAATGACATGCACCACTAGTTTTATTTTCTAATAGAAAACAAAGACGTCGTGTAGGAGGCACTCTTTTTCCAGAACGGGCCCGAACCAGTTTCCTTTTCTTTTCAGGATTGTTCACAGTAGAGTCCTTTTTTTGCCCTCTCTCAGGACTTCTTCAGCTCATACCTTGTCTGTCCACTTTATTTTCTCCATTCGCCTCCAGCACCACATTTCAAAACTCTTCAGATAGTTCTTGTCGGCTTTTCTTGGAGTCCATGTCTCTCATCTGTACAGAACTATGCTCCAAACATAACACTTTATCGATGTCTTGCGCAAGTCGAGACTCAGACCCTTATCCTGATCTCTCGTGCAGTATCCATCTCTGGTCAGAATGCTTCCTAAATATTTGAAATGATCAACGTCTTCCAATTCTCAATTTCCTACTGTTATCTTAAGAGCATCATCGGTCTTGTCGGCTTTCCTTAGAGTCCATGTCTCTGATCCGTGCAGTGCTATGCTCCAAACATAACACTTTATCGATGTCTTGCGCAAGTCGAGATTCAGACACTTATCCCGATCTCTCGTGCAGTATCCGTCTCTGGTCAGAATGCTTCCTACATCTTTAAAATAACGTCTTCCAATTCTAGATTTCCTACTGTTATCTTCAGAGCATCATCGGGTCTATATTCGTATAAAAATATATGTATTTGCTGTGCGATTAGGCGTTGTACGCATAAAACCTAACCTACAAAACGCGCAAAAGTCAAATAACAATTTTATCATTAGTGCATCTTTCTGATATCTCCTTAATAACACATACGTGAAGTTAGGTTTTATGTGTAAAACGTCTGGTCGCAAAGCAAATATATAGCTTTCAGACAGTTTGTTACTACCAACTCATACAAAGACGGACATGTATCTTAGCAATACCATGACCATAACATATCTATTTTATCCCAGAATTGTTCTCTTAATTTTGCCATTTCTTTCCCAACCCTGTGCCAGACGCACGCATGTTTTACGAGTTGTCATTACTCGTGAAAAGGTTATCGCAGGCACGAAGCACAATCTCCTTCCAAGAAGTATTATTCGTGACGCATGCGATTTTGATCTTTGATTTTTAACCTTTGCATACGAAGGCTCGTGCCTCAAATTATTATAAATACTCACACTTGTTCCACTGTGCCCCGATTACTACATGTGTGATTCTGCCTGCGCCTGTGAATGTATTACATATCTCAAAATATGTCGAATGTAAATAAATATAGATTACACATGTCGCGACGGAGCTGTGCAAATGACCCGTCGAATAGACCCGGATGTATATGTAGGTATATCAATACACATATGTAGTATAGATATAGAAATTTATTTGAAAAATAAATTTAGGGAAGTCTGGGTACGGTTGTGCCAAAGTAAGGTAGTGACAGTGGTCATAACAGCGAAACTTTAGCGATTTTGAGATAGGGTCCAAAGGGAAAAAGATGAAGTATGTTTGTTTGAACAAGTTTCCATAATTGCATCGAGTCAGCGCCCCATATTAATACAATCTGTAGACCGCATGGCTTCTAAAGAGTCAAAAGTAGGTAAATCTTTTTGTTCGATTTCTTTTAATAATAACAGTTACTTGTATATAGATAGATTACTTTTTTCATTATTTTGCTTTAAGTTAAACATCAATAAAATTATTTACCAGCAATTAGTTTTTTCATAGATAATTTAGTTCAGTCATAACGATGAAAAGTGTGTGGTGGATACGGTTGTGACATGTGGTTGTGTTTTTTGTCTTTTTCTGGTAAAGATTAAACAAATACAGAAAAAACTAATTTGACTAAGACAAAATACCAAAAAGAAAGGGAAAGGAAAATTCAATACAAAAAACAAGTCACCAAGATTTCTTATTAACTTTGTTTAAAAAATATGTTTTGTTTTTCAAAAATTATGTTTTATTATATTCATAAGCTTTGTTCAAATGATTATGTTGTGTTGTGTTACATATTTCTGACAATATAAATCGTTACTAACTATTATTTTGTTTATAGCTCTTGTTTTTTAACCTATTTTTATGCCTTGGGAGTGTGGACAGTTGTGACACTCGCCCTTTTCTTATATGATTTGATTTTATAACTAATCCATCGTATTTAAAACAGTATTTCAGCATTTCCACGTAGTTCTTTCTCCTAGCTAAATGGTAAGTTAACAAAATATTGCTGATCTAAAAAAGTGGCACAACCGTAATCACTAATTCTAAATTACTCAATGACTTATTTAAACAAGTGGTACTTTTAATTAAATTTTGTAAATTGTATTGATGTATATTGGTTATGAAAAAAAATAGAAAAAAATGAGTGTATCTAATCTTCTCAAATTTGGATTTAGTATAAAATGTTGTTCTAGATTATGATCACAAATAAGACATAAATGCGCGTTTTAATATTGAAAAAAGGGGACCAACTCTCATTACCATTACTCATATTTTGTTGAATAATCGCATAAGTTGGTAGTCCCCAACTATGAGAAATTAATACCTTTGCTGTTCAATCTTTTTATTGTCACGTGAAGAACATACCTTGCTGAAATCGTACTAAAGTTACATCCTGGCATTTGTGCCATTTTTAGGTTAGGTTTTGGTTAATTATTTGATTTAGGACACCAAGTGTTAAAGTGATAAATTTTAATAAATATACAGAAAAATAAATAGAAAGTACATTAGTTAAATGTCTACGTGTTTAGTGGTGAATACATATGCTTTAGATATTCAGCATTTTGTGAATCAATTTGACAATGAATCTTTCAGAACATTTTGACCTATGAAACTTTGAGAAAAATGGTAAGCTATCCTCTAATATTATTTATTAATATAATAATCTTATAATATGGAAATATATGTCTATACAGCATTTTACGCTCATAAATACTCAATATTTTTATTTTTAATATTTCAAGCTGTCTTGTGAAACATCCAATAATTGTGTGATGAATAAAGTTGTTTTGAGGCTACTGGCTACTGAATATTAGATCTTATGTATGTGAAATTATTACATCTATTTGAAAAATAAAACAATGACTACAATATTAAATCACTAAAAATAATCAAATTCATACAATAATATACTATTGGGTTTATTTAAATCACTAAAAATAATCAAATTCATACAATAATATACTATTGGGTTTATTTGATAAATTTAGATTATTTGAGTCTGAAATAGTATATAAAATAGTAGGTCATGAAATTCCGCACTAAGTGTATTTGAATGATTATAAATATAATATAAATACATATTAACATTATTTTGCAAATAATATATGAATATTGTTTAAAATAGCTAGACAAAAATTTGATTTCTAATCTACATTTCACCTAATTCAATGTAACACTTCATATAACCAATGTATTCAACTAGACTGAAAATACATTAATTCATTCATTATTGGTATTTTAACATTTAAAATAGATAATTAATAAAATTAATATCAAATTCCATCAAGTTATGAAACAACATAAATAACAGATTCTGGGCATTAGAATATACTTTTAATGTTTTACAGAGTTCGATATTTTCATGGAATTTATTTCAATTAATTTGAAACTTTAATTATAATATACTTATTTTTACTTTAATTAAAATTAAGTCTTAGACTAAACTATTTTTCAATTGCTATATATTTGTAATTTGAGTTGCCTCGGGTATCCACACAATTTTTAACCAATGAAGTACCATGACATTTGGAGTAAATCACATTTATATTAGTATATATATAACATGTGATATAAAATTATCTATGGTATTGTATTTTAATTACACATGTTTGTTTACATATAATAATAAATAAATTCGACATGCGAGTTGTATTACAAAATTATAATTCAGTACTATATGTGAAAGATTTAATTAATTTGCTTCGAGATATAAGTGCTTTTTCAATACAATTTACCTGTGGAAGAGATATTTTATGAGCACAGGTATCACCGCCTAAAGAGTAATTTCGTAACTTATATTTAACATTTGCATTTTGCTCTAAGGGCATCATACGAGCAAAAAACAGAAGCGAGAAATTTCCAGCGAGGTTCTTAAGTCTCAATTAAAGATTTAATTGCAAACAGTTGTTCCTGGAAAGACAAGAATTTTAGTATTGTTAGTTGATATTTTTTTTGAAAAGACCAGTTTGAATTTAAAAGTGCATTTAAATATGAGTTAGACTATTTTAAAATGAAGCACTTTTCTGCGGCAGTTACGGGTCATTTAAATTCATATGAATTTTGTATCAATCTGTTATTAAGAATACAAAGGTATTGGATTCATGCATGAATTGCATAATTTCTTATATTATTTTTTAAGAATTAAAATATTTGTTGCTCATAGAATAAGTTCAGAAAAATATTTAGCCCACGTGATAAAAAAATGATGTAAGATATATTTTTTCTAGAAGAACAGTATCAATAAATATAATTTTAGGCATAAATAATAATGTTAACAAAATTTATCATAAAATGTTTGAAGATGATGTTTCATGTATTGAGCTGCTGAAATGAGTTAGTTTTGCATTAAATACAATTTACTCTGATTAAGAATAGTTATTATAGTATTAAGATGTTTAGTTAGAATTTACAAAACCTAAATGTTTTCTTATGTTTCTAACATATTTTGCTGTATAAAAATATACTTTCTTATTGAAGCCTGATTTTGGACAACATTGACATTGGCACATTACGTAATAAGTTTGTGACAGGATAGCTTCACAAAATGCACTTCTATAAAAGAAATTGTGCATTATTCTATTCGGAATTTGCTATGTGAACACATGTCGAATATGGCGAGAGTTTGAAGTTTTAACTATTTAATTTTTAGTGTAGGTACGTATTTTTTTAAATAAATTAATATTTAAGTATGTAGTGCGTTGCAATAAGGAAACGGTACGATTGATACTAACTGAAATTATAGTGTTTGTTGAGCAATTGCATTTGTTCAAAGTAAACTTAATTATAACTAAATAGTGTAGTGTGTCAGTGAAAAGTGCTTCAATTTAAGAAGCCAGCTTAGTCGAATAGGTAAGATGAAATAAATTTCACCTATATTAGTAAGATATGTACATACAGGGTGTTGTACTTCATTAAAATAATTTAGGAACAATCTTAAGAACAATGACGAGTAAAAGTTTAGCAGTTTAATATAAATTATTAATTTCCAAACAAATATTCCAACTAAGTTTCGTGAAACCTATATACATATCTTGCAATAGTAAATCAAACTGCATAGGTACCATTAGGATTTTTGAACTAGTAATATGTGAACTCAGAATATTCATAAATTCAATTATTTTACATAGACTTTTAAATTCATATAATTAATAATAATATTATGTATTAAGTTTTGTGGAAAAATATTATAAAAATCACACAATTGAATATATTAAAGATTTATTTTCCTACAAAATTCCTGACGATGCTACTTTATAGTAACTGTACCTTAACGCCTCATGTTACCGATCAAATATTATAGTTATCCCTGCATTTATCGAATATTTTTTGCTTTCACGTACATATTGTTTATAAGTAATGACATTTTATAAAGAAACTATCGTGTTTCTTTTATTTATAAGCTGAATTTACCTAACATTCTACCTGTGCTCCTATTAATTCTGCTTTTGCCAAAGGTATCATGTACTCGTTCGTTTACCTTCCTGCAACATGGAGCGTCTAGCCGTCGGCGACTGCAACTCTTAACTGTGAATCTTTGAATTATATACCAATGTTTTCATTTCTTTTTCATTACCTGCAATGATTGCGATAATGAGGTGCCACTTCAACATGCGAAATGTTATACCTTTTATTTCGTTTGAATTTGCCGAATTTGCGTATCGCGGCATCGGAAATTTATACGGGAATAATTGCAGCATTACGGCATGTGCTTCTTAGAGATTATTTTATAACCAAAGATTCGAGAAACTTGAAACTGTCTTGTAGTATTAAAGAATGACCAATGGGTATTACAAGTCATTATTACAAAATATTTAAAAATTAAACTGCTGATAAATTATCAACTCTTTTTTAAGATTTAATTTGATTCGAACAGGTTGAGGTCAAGTAGAACAACAATTTTCTCTTGAAAACATTTACCTATGGAAATATGTTTTTAAGTGAAAAGTAGCTCTTTCGCAAAATTGCAGGATCAAATTACAAATTATCAGTGAATTCATATAATTACTTTAAATTAATTAATATTAATTATGCGGCAGAAATATCACAAAAACCACAAACAATATATTTAAAGACAATACAACATTAACAAAAACATAAATGTGATGAAAAAAATTTGATAAATTGAAACTGAAATATTTATTTTCTACTAAAGATATTTTTCAAAACTAGGTAGCATATAGCTGGAATATCAGAACATATTTTTTGTGACATAATCTATCAAATTAATTGTTGTTATTATTAACTAAACATCCATAGCTAAGTAGCATTCTCAACTCATCAGACTTATTTTCGATTGGTTTTCGCAAAAAAAAAAATGTTTTAATCTATATAATTTCGGGTAATATTTTCAATAAAAATATTACGTAACTGTTCGATAACAAATTCACTATTTACATCTTGTTTTATATTTTGTTCCGTTCAAGGCACGCTTACGTTTTATTATCATCCGAATGAAGGAGTTTTTGGCAAACCGTAAAAATAAAATTTATGCTATTATTGCACAGGCAATTTTTGACCAAAACTCTTTCGCGTGTTCGTCATAAAAGAAGGATTTTTGCAAAAAACAGATACGGATATTTCAGTAAAATAAAATTTTTGCATCGATCGTAAAACGGTGTTTGTCCAATAAACGAAGGGGTTTTAAAAGAGTTTAAATGTTTTTGCGAATCGTAAAATGTACAGTTAAGGGTTACAAATGTGATAAAAAATATTAGTATTTTGCAAAATATACGAAAGGGTCGAATATGTGTGCATTAAAAAATATATGCTAGAGGTTTTTAGAAAAGTAATTATTTTTTGCAAATAATAAAACGTACAAATTATACCGTTAACTTATTATCTAGAAATGTGTTCAGCAAGGATGCATATAAAAATGAAGTTTGAAAAAGTGGTGTTTATTGCGAGTGAGTTATTTGAAGTCAAAAAGATCTAAAAAAAAACGCCTCAGTGGCAGCCTAAAAAATATTTGAGGATACAATGTTTAACCTCTTTGCATTTAAAGTAAATTCATATAAGGTTTTTACCATTTAATATAAACATATTTATTATAGTAATAATAATATATTATACTTTTATATAAATGTTATATGGTAGTCCACAAAAAAATTAATTAATTAAAATTTCTTTGATTTTAAAATGAAATTATCGATTTAATTAAGATTAGAAAATCATAACAATTAATGGTATTGATAATCATTATCATATCAGACTTATAAAATTATAAAACATCAATTTATAAAACAAATTATAAACAATCAATCAGTTTCGTTATAGTACAATACGTTTCGATATTCTTTTTGTTCAATTTCATTAATTGCAAACAACCGATTGTTCTTAAGGTTATATTTATAAATTATATCTATAGATTAGTTGTTTTTATAAAAAAAACTGTTGCGCCCCCTTTAATTTTTTACAATGTAATTCCATAAATACTCAACTGATATGATGAATAACTATCAGACTATGCCTATTTAGTAACAATTAATATGTAAATAAAACGTAAAAATATAAATTAAATATATTTATTTGTTCATTTTTATATCATTTCTTTTTTGAAAATAGTGTTTTCAAAGTAGCTGTATACCCTCCACAGGTTGGGAACCATGGAAATAGTATGTCAATTATTTTGAGTTTATAGTTATTTCATAAACATTTACACTGAAGTTTCATAAATTATATTTGACACTAGCCTAACAAATGTAACTAAGTTCCTCGTCATTTAACCGTTCTTATTCTAATAGTTTTGTGGAATATAGATTACATGCCGTAGTAAATTACAGTTTTGTGTATACTAGTTTTAATTTTCTCTAATCTAATTGATATCTCAACTATATTTTTATTATTTAATTTATTCTGCATTTAATTTATACTTATTATCTAAAGACAAATGGGTGCGAAATATAAGAACAACAAAATATTTTATGAAAAAATATTGTCAAAAGCCGACTATAAATATTTTCACAAATTGCTTGCCCACACCGAACAGCGTAACCAATTCGTACACCTTTGTGCCTCTTACCACAAGTGCTGGTTTCGCGGAAGTCGAAGAAGAATAATGTTAAAATGTCCTTGCAGACACAAACGACGTGGTCAAGGAGTACTTTACGTGTAATTTACCAAAAAAGTTGTCACGCCTTGTCAAACATTTCGGTAGTTGGATATCTATTCCCCGTGTATGAAGCCATCATGCGGTTGTAGGAATGCGCACCTTGTTTATTTTCAAATGACTTTGCGTTCTTTGATTTGACAAGGTTTGTGGCTTCTTTATTCAAATGTTCAAAATCATTCTTTCATACTTTGAAGTGATTTCATTTACTGATTCTGAAGCAACCACATGGATTTGCTGTATTTATTTGGGTAGTCGCTGGAGGTATTGCTATTTCATTATCTGTAATGAAAAAAAAATTAAACTGAAATTTATTCACAAAATATCAATATTTTATTATATTGGAACCGTAATTTAAACCACGTGTTTTATCGCAAAATTTTTTTAACTGAGATTTAGCCCCCATTTATAAGAGTGATGCAATCAAATATTGCTGCAATGCCCCGATATCAAGGCTGCTTGATATCAAGGATTTTTATAGCATTATGTAAATATCTAAAAATTATATGTTTGGCTGTAAGTTTATAATGTGACAGCATAACAGGATCATGATCTATGATCATATGATATTCTATGCCATAATTTGTTATGAATTTATGTTCATAACTAGTTGAAAGTGACATTTATTTTAAGAAAACGGCTTGAACGGCCCGGTAGATTTTTACCTAAAACTAATCAGTATCATTCCCAACCAATATCTCTCGAAAAGTTTTCGATTTTTTAAAATCGATCCAGAATTGAGAGCTAATACGCGGACGGAAAAACTTTTCACTTTTCTGCTATTTGCAAAGAAACGGCTCAGCCAATCGTTAGAATAATCCACATCGAACTACATCGATTGGCCTTTAAATTTCTGAAATCGGTTCAGACATTTTTAAGCAAACATCGATGAAAGTTCTAATTTTGACAAACGTTATAAAAACGATACTTATTTTTGCAAACTTTGACGAATTTTCAAAATTAAACGACTTGTCGTAGGGCCGTAATATTTTAGTATGATCTATAAGACTATGATATCTACCGTCAAAAAAAAATCATAAAATTCGTCGAATTTTTTTTTAACACTTTATTACAAGAAAACAACCCGGTCGATCTTTATCAAAACCTAATCAGGTCGATTCCTAACCAATATCTTTCAAACGGTTTTTGAATTTTCAAAATCGATTCAGAATTGCGGGCTAAAACGTGGACGAATTCTTTTTTTACTTTTTTGCTATTTACAAAGAAACGGCTTTGCATATCGTCTGGCAAAATTGATAAACGATAATCCTCATCGAGATACATTGAAGGGCTTTTTGTAATTTTTGAAATCTGTCCAGGCGTTTTTGGGTAAACGTCGATTTACGGCAAAAAATCTGTTCACACACACACACACTTCAGATTCAGAATGGCTTGAAACGTCGAGAATACTAAAAATAAAATTAGCGGATTAGCTTTTCCTTCGGGAAGTTAATAAGTTGATTGGTTAGATCATTTTTTGTAAATAGTTATTAGAAGATAACCCAATGATTGTTCTTTCTAGTTCTAATTACTTCCAATTGTTGTTTTTTGCATTTTTAGCAATGTCTAGAAAAGCTATTAACACTTCTATTTGATTTATAAAACTAACTAACACACTTTTGATTTATAAAAATTCTGATCTATTTACCTTACTGTCTGCTATCATGTTGCTTACAGGGCAGGATTATAAATCGAAACCTCGTTGCCTACGATATTTTTTTTTATTTACCTGTAAAACAATACTTTATCTATTTGCCATAAAATTAAACCTTATTACGATCCAGTGTTTTTTATTTTCAACAATGTTAGGTACCATTCTAGGCCATATATCATCTTATCTATATGCATACATATATTTATTTATAAATTTTAATCCTTTGGGGGCGTCGTGGTTTCACTCTCAGCTCTTGTGTCGATTTATAAGTGTGTCGAGTGACTTATCAAGCTGTGAAAGGCTTAAGGCCCGTGTCTATTATCTCGTAGATTAGTGACTTAGACCGAGATTAAGACTATTGTAAGCCGCTTACGGATTAACCCTTCTGCTATCAAGGGCCACCTATGGCGTCTAATGGCGAATGCTGAACGATCTGTAAGAAATGTGGCCATACGGTAGCTGACTATTATCTGGAGTCAAATGGATAGATGAAATATATTGCCGTAGATAATTAGGATACCTTTAGACTCGAAATTGCAAAGATTTTGAATTGGTAAGGAAATATTGAATATCATGGACAGGGTGGATGGACATATTAATTTGCAGTTTTGAGACTAAAATTGACTAAATTTGATATAACTATAATAGACAATATATGTATATTAAGTCTTTTTCAAAATTTTGGCGATAATTTGAATAATTTTAATTATGTAGCCTGATACATTGATAAATAGATGTAGACGATGAGAGAAATATAACTATTTTTTTTTAGGGATTTTACTTTGCATTTTTGTGAACTCGGCTCAGATAGATGCTCTGATCTCTGATGATTGAATAATTTTAATTATGTAGCCTGATATATTGATAAATAGATGTAGACGATGAGAGAAATATAACTATTTTTTTTTAGGGATTTTACTTTGCATTTTTGTGAACTCGGCTCAGATAGATGCTCTGATCTCAGATATTCCTTTTGTTTAATTTATTATGAATTTTATATTTTTTATTTGACCTCGTTCTACACATTTAGTCATATACAACTTATTTATATACATATGCAATATATCTTACAAATACTAAATTATTATCTATCTAATCTCTATCAAAATTAAATTACTAATTCAGAGTCTTTTATAAATACATATAACATTCTATAGTTTTTTTTTCGTCTTCTATAACACAACTCCAATCAAACGGTTTAATCATATTTTTGTTACTATGAATTATAATAACCCAACAGCATGATTTATTTCAAATAAGTAACTTATAAAATTAAATATTAATTAAATTGAATATAGTTGTAATGAACAATATAGTATCTTTTTCACATGTTTAGTCCAAATAAGTAATTTATAATATTAAGTATTAATTAAATTATATATAACTGTAATAGACAAAATATATATTAAGACTTTTTCAAGATCTTGTCTGTAATTTGAATAATTTTAATTTTGTAACATGATACATTGATATATAGATATAGAGGAAAGGGGTGTGAGATAAATCTAACTAATTGGATTTAATTTTGCTTTTTTGTGAACTTAGCTCAAAATTCTTTTTTTGTTTAACTTATCTTTTCACTTTTTGTAAGAACATGCAGTAATTTTAGACAGGTCTCTTTTTTGACTGATTTACGTTATAAGATAAAATTAACTGGATTTAATTTCAAATTTTTACTACCTCAGCTCATAATAATGTAGATAATTTTTCTTTTGTTCAGCTTATCATGAATTATAACAATTTTTTAGATTTTATAGTAGTTCCAAACATGTCCTCTTTTCTGACTTTACCACAGCAATTTTATTTTATTTCAATATAAATATATTTTTTAACGTTTTACATTCAAATTATATGATTAATATTACATACTTTTATGCATATTTTATCTAATTATAATCTTACGATATGTAAAATATCGTTTACACCACTGTAGTTCAGTGTTGCAGTATTTTGCTTGGAGAAATAAATTTATTCGAAAAATATAGTACTTTGCAGTTCAAGTTATAGAAAAATAATTAGAACCTTTAAATCAATAGATATTATTCCCAATGTAAAATTTCATTCATATTCACCGGGTTCCAGATAAGAAAACTTTTAATGACTTCATATCGGTTGAAATATATATAACCTCATTTCTTAACAAAATATATTTTATTAATTGAAATTCATATTGATAATTGGAGTACTATATAAAATCATGTATTAATATAAATGCTACAAAATTAGCTCATTAAAATAAAATTTGAGAAATATGCGAAATCTACTTGCAAGTCATGTAAAAAGATCAATTTACAGTTTCATTCTTAATTTTGCGAGACGATCCAGATTTTTCGCAATAAATTGAAAACGTTTATATATGAGATTTTTTTTAAACACCGTTCAAAACTTTCTTTCATTTTCGTCTTTTTTAGAATTTCCTTCCATATGAATTCTCAACAATTATATTTATGCTTCAATAACCGGATCCATTAAAATGTTATTAGCAATAATATGAAATACTGTACTGTTTTCCTTAACGAGTCTTCCTAAATTGATATTGAACAATACAACTCGTTACATCATCCGTAAATCCTACCTTCCTCCAAACACGTTTAATTTCAAACCATTCCTCGTCCAAGGACATCAAACGTGTAATTTCGTCCAAAATCCTTCCCTCTTTCGCTAATCCTTTTAACACTTTACAACTGTAAAGTTGTGTCATTATGTGCAGATATGCATAAAATTGCACACTGAGCATGCAACGGCTTGTATAAGATAATTTGTACCATTGCGAATATTATTATTGCCGGCAGCAGACTTTGGAACGGACAACCCTACACATTAGGGCAATCAAGTTGTAAAAACCCCTTGCGAATTAAAACTACCCTTCGACAGGCTAATATCCTTCACCAAAAGGCTTACGGTACTTTTGCGAAAATATTTTGTACACAGAATGCAAATTAGGAATTTGCAGAGTTCTTACTAAACAAATCATTTTAATAATGTAAATATTATCTATCACCTGCAAAAGATAATTTCATATTTTTTGTAGATATTATAGTGTTCAAATAATTTACAATAATGTTATTTGAAAAAAATATTATTCAATTTTTGAATTATTTCTTAAATTTGTAAGGTAAAATAATTGTTTTAACATTAGCGAAAATACTGAAATGAATCGAGGAAAAGCTCATCTGATTTTTTTACGAACGCATCGTTTAATTCAATTTATTAAAATTTAAAAGGCTTACTAGGTAACCTTTCAGAGGCTTAATTTGATAACTTACATATATCCTCAAAGTTACAGTTTTTTTTTTGATATTTTAATTTAATACAAAAAAAAATTCAGTCGAATGTTGATCTTCAAAATATCCAACATATTACCCAAATTGAACAAAATTTATTCATTTAACTGAAGGAAATGCACATTTTTTTTTCTGTATATATTATTAACATTACTATATCGTTTTTTTTTCTCAGTATCCTTGCTAAATACTTTTTTATATAATAAATTTAAGCGGTAATATGTGCATTTAAAAATTTGCAAAAATTAGAACTTTTCGCATATTTTTTCAGGAGTTTCTTATATTTGTATTTTATTGAACAAAATACCCAAATTGAACAAAATTTATTAATTTTACTGAAGAAATGCACAATACTTTTTTCTGTAGACATTATTAACATTACTACATCGTTTTTTTTTCTTAGTATCCTTGCTAAATACTTTTTTATATAATAAATTTAAGCAATAATATGTGCATTTGAAAATTTGCAAAAAATTAGAACTTTTTGCATATTTTTTCAGGAGTCTCTTATATTTGTATTTTATTACAAATTTGTACCACTATATATTTTTGCAAAAAACTAATATATTTATGCTATTCCTAACTGTTTCTCACTTGTTGGTAAGTGGCTAGAGCGCTTCGAGGAGTCTGAAGTCAGTCAGTAGTGACTTCAGTTTTCACTTGGAAATATAGAGAGCAATATGTGTCCAAGTGAAAATAGCACTCATCCGGCATTGCTGCATAAAATAAATATTAGCACGATTACAGAAATTATAATAATAAAATTTATCACAAAGAGTTGAGACAACTGTTTGGGTTATCATGTGTAAAACCAATATAGTATTAAGTCAAATTAGCACCTAACTTATAATACTCTTGAATTACACTAAAAAAACTCTAACTCCTGTACATTTTACGATTTGCAAGAACATTTAAGTTCTTTTAAACCCACTTTGTTCAAAATAACTGTTAGATTTGCTTATTAATTATAATTCTTTTTATGACAGCCAAGCCAAAGCATATTATATAAAAAGACGACTTTTTTAATACGTAATACTATACTGATTTTCATATATTACAAGTCATAAAATCGTATATTAAAGGTATAAAAATGATTAAATATAAACTATAATAAATTGACTGAAAATGCAAATCTGTCAAATATTCTGTCTTCGAATATTTTACAGAGAGAATTTTTTCTACACGTTGTCAACTTCAAATAATTTAGTCGCAATAAATACCACTATTCCAAAGTTATTTTTTATATGCATCCTTTCAAAATATATTTCTCGATAATAAGCTAACGGGATAATTTGTACGTTTTATTATTTGCAAGAAATAACTTTTCAAAAACCTCTTGCATTTGTGTTTTATTGCACGCATGTTAGACACTTTCGTATATTTTTGCAAAAAACTAATATTTTTTATAACATTGTAACCCTTAACTGTACATTTTACTATTCGCAAAAACATTTAAACTCTTTTAAAACCCCTTCGTTTATTGAGCAGAATCCGTTTACGATGTACGCAAAAATTTTATTTTACCGATATGTCTATATATCTGTTTTTTGCAAAAATCCTTCTTTTATGACGAACACGCGAAAGAGTTCTGGTCAAAAATTGCCTGTGCAATAATAGCATAAATTTTATTTTTATGATTTGCCAAAAACTCCTTTCCCGGATGAGAATAAAACATGCGCGTGCCGCGAGCGCCACAACTTTGCGAATTTAACCCAAAAATATTCGCAGTCCGAGGACAGATATTGCCTCGGCCATGTAAAATGGATGTAGTTTTAGCTTTTTTATATCTAAATTTTAAAACTATTGCAATTATTTTATATTCAAAAAGTTTTAAACTTAATTTTATTAATTCAACGAATAATAAAGTAAGAGATAAAATTAATAATAAGACCATTTCTGGCTATTCTTGGCGTAAAACATCTCAGAGTATTTTTAATTTGTTATGTACCATAATTTTTAATAAATTTGAGTAGAATAAAATTCACTTATAATAACCAAATTTTAAGTCATTTGAAATATGCAATATTTTGGCATCAAGAAATATTAATATAGAGTTTCTACTAATTATAATGACTAGTAATAAAATGTTTGAAATCTAAAAAATTTTTTAGCATTTAGTTGTCGAGGAGTGAAAATTTTGCAGATTTTCGAATTGTTTATTTTTTTAAATTATAATCATATTTATATTGATTTTTTTGGATTTGCTGTTCGTTTTTTCAAATATTATTTTATATTCGAAAAATTGCATTTAATAATTTTGTAATTTGACAGTTTCATGTATATTTGCTAAATCTAGCTTCTAGTTATCTAGTAAATATAGTTTTCTAGTTTGGATTTCTAGTAATACTAGTTTGGATTTTTATATACCAAATCGAGAAATCTTCGTTTTTGATTAGATTTTTATAATATAGAACAGTATCTAGGTTAATCAATTGTAAACAACTTGTTAAATATAATTATTTTTATAGATTTCAGAATGAAAATAAATAAAAAATAAAAAAAAATTGCTAAAAAAGAACTCTATATTAAATGTCCAAAGCTCACCTTCCTTTTTAAAGAAAGAGTTTTACGAAAAACTTAAATGTTTTTATAATGTGGTAATATAACATTTATTGCGGGAAGGGATAGGTTTTTGTATGCATCTATATTTACTTAAGGGTCGTATACAGATAGGGTTTATTTTTTACAACACCAAGGGTTAAAAAGAAAGAACACTTGTATTTTAAAACTTTTACTAGTGTGCACAGAAGGGTAAATGTACCCATATAATTTTATGTGATTTTTAAAATAGATAGTTTAATATCATTATGCATTTTTGTTTGCTTTCTTATTGTTCGTGGTATTTTTATCAATCATTTTCAAATGTTTAGAAATTGTGTGTTCTTATTGCAACCACTATAGCATCTATTATATTGAATTATATTTATCATTTTAAACTTTTATTATATTTTTCGGTAAATATTATAATGAATTGAAATTTGCGAAATTAACCATTTGAAACCAACTCATTTATTCATTACCACCATAAACCAATCTTATATTAAATTTGAAGATATTAGTATAAAATTAAAGACAATCAGAACATTATTTTTAAAGTAGTACAAATGCTGTAAGATATTATTAGGATTTTTAACATCCCGCAGGGTAAGTTATAGTTTTCTCGAAAAAAAAAAAAAAAAAATAAAAATTGTGACACATCTTCACGTTTCAGAGGTTTTGAACATTTGGCATACCTTAGAAAAAGATGATGTATGTGTGTGTGTTTGTATATGTTTGTAGCGTGTATGTATGTATGTTCGAATTCAAACTTTCGCCCACGATTTTGTGAGCATGGATTAACTGATTTGAATGATTTAAAAAACATTCGATTCCTATTGATTGGGAGACGAGCTGATTAGTTTTTGGCAAAGGCAGGTCAGTCGTTTAGAGGATACGGGGATTTGCAGAAAGAGCAAAAAATGACAATTCAGTTTTTGAAATAACGGAGCAAACATTTCACATTTCGAATAACATTTTACTTAATGAAATGGCGGATAAAGAACTGGTTAATATTTTAGAAAACCAGGTCTAGCGGTTTGGGAGATCTAATGCAAAAGTTTAAAAAAAAACTCATTTGTCGGTTAAAAATGATTATTAGACAGGTGCTCATCAAATTTTCATAAATGTAATACATTTTAAAAAAATTAAATCCCGGTTCGAAAATTCCAGCAATTTGTCTTAAGGCACGATGCCATCCACCACTAGTTATTAATGATAATAAATACACGCATTTTTAAGTTAATTATAAACAATTTTAGGACTTTATCTTGTATCAAGTACCTACAATGTATCTTTTTCCCTCGAAGAAGCAAAACAAACGAAATTAAGACAAATAAGCAACAGGGCGGAATCGTGAAATGATCACAGAAGTACAATATTT
>NW_020539725.1:26215537-26236375 GCF_003426905.1 Ctenocephalides felis | reverse complement strand
CAATATGTTTTAAACAATTATCAACCTTCAATCAAATAATTAAAATAATATAAAATATTTTATAAATAATTTTGTAGAATAATTTCAGCCCTAGACAATATTTGAATATATTTCAGCCATTTCCGCTTTCTGAAATTTATTGATAACATCATTTCAATTGGCTATATGTTGAATCTCTTATCTAAAAAATCAACTCATCATTAATAATCATTTGTTTTCTAGTTTCATTGTGTCATTAATTTTTCATGTATTTTTACGTTAATAGTATAAAACGTTTTTCTTACGAAAGTAACTGATTTTATGGGACCAAGAGAAGAGAGAGAAGGTCTCTATATGTAACAAGAAACATTTTCTACAAACAGATTATTCTCAATATTATTAATCAAATAATATTTTTATCTTCTTTGTCATATTTATATTTCTGATTACAAATATTCCTGGCGTACGCGATCATTTCAAAATACATATTATATCATTTGTGCGGAGTCAAAGGTCAAGTAAACACATTGATTCGTGCGATAGCGTTCTCTACATGTGGTCGAATTCGATTTGAAAGTAGTACCAAGTACACCGTGAAACGTGCAACATATTTAGTTATTTAAATAATTTGATATTTTAACAAAAATGGCAACCATAGTTCGCAAAATCATCAGCACCAAAGCTGCAGCCAAACCAGTGGCACCATATAACCAGGTATGTAAGAAATAATTTTATTTTTATAAATATTAGATAGACTTTGCTGTTGCGAATATAGGCAGATTGCTATCGTAGAGTTTTTTTCAGTAAAAGAATGATCTACAATAAGAATTTTTTATAAGAAAATAATAAAGATATTTATGAACCTTGTTCTATAACCTACAAAAAGCATGTGCAAATTCAGAAACAAGTGGAGTTTTGATTTTTTTTATATTTAGATTAAAAGTTTTTGTTTTTTATTATAGTTTAAAACTTTTAGAATATATTCTTCAAACAACTAATTATCATTTGAAAGAAAATCATCAAGAACTTGAAGATTTATAGATAATAACTTGTAAACATCGTATGCTAATAAACATTTGTTCGATATTGATTTGATTTACTTAGATAAAAATTATAAAATTTCCCAGTTTCTTAGATAATAAAAAGTTATCAAATATCGCGTTTTGTTAAGTAATAATCTTAATATTAATTTCATTAACAATTAAAATATAAAATTTATCTCTAAATATAATTAAAATGAATAAACACAAAATATGGGAACAAAATAAAATATGATCTTGTAAATAAATTATATAAAAAAGATTTGATTATAATTATAGTACATATGTAAAAGAATCATATCAAGATCAAAAAACTTTTTCAACATAAAATTATGAATAAAGAATCTCCAATAAAATTCTATAGAACCAACAATGAGTAACGTTATATATAATTTAAATAGTGATAAAATTTTTTTGAAAAAAAAAGATAAATTTTATATTATTACACCTAATGATATATTGTTGTTATTGATTTGCTGAATCATTTCATTAAAAATATGATAGATACATTTGATTCATAGTTCTTCTAAAACTAATAGAACTAATAACATCAAACTTTATATTGAAACAAATGCTTTATACAGGTAACGTTATACCTGTCATCAAAATCTAATTTTTAATTTCAAAATTAAAATTTGAATCAATTTTCTGCTTGTTTAAGATTTAAAAATTCACAGAAGATATAGGTTTTTATTGTTTTTAAAATTATGCTATACTTTAAAGATTATCAATAATATTAGTATATTATTAATATTATTTTAATATTATTATCAATAATATTAGTATAGCGCCTCTCATTTCAGAGCAAAATTTTTGATAAATATAATAGAGAACCAAGACAATTTTGACTCATGAATGATAAACTTTGATAAAAAAAATCTCATAACCCACAAATTTTATAGGATATCCTACAAGTGCATAACATGCTATAGTTATAAATTTATTAATATAAATAATATTAACTATAGTTAATAATTTAATAATATAAATAATATTAACTGTGTTTTCAAATTTTTACAAACAGAATTGGATAAGCAATAAGTAAATGCATTAATCAAAAATTACCTATATTATCGATAATATGGGAAATTAATCGGGAAATCCGAAGTCGAAAACAATTTTGTAAAGCAGGTTTTAGAACAGCCCATTTCCTTGAATCAAATATTTTAGGTACTATACCCCGTTTCGGACAACTTGTCCAAATATATAGAGATTGGAAATGCAGATATTACAAATATATGTTTTCCAGTGAAAAAATGCATCAATAAATAACGCAATAGTATTACCAAAATAATAATAAATAATAATAAGTAATAATAAATTCCTGAAATAGAGATGGCCCAACCGCTTACGTAAAAAATATTACAAAAGCTCCTATAAGCTTTAGGTTCCGATTGCTTTTCCAGCATACAATAAAAAAACGAATCAGGTTTTCTGATGATATATATATATAATGTTAAATGCGTCAATAACTCTATTTCCTTTATTATAGGCAATTTTGGTCGATCGCACTCTCTACGTATCGGGATGTCTAGGATTGGACGCCTGCACAATGAAATTGGTCGCAGGAGGAGCTGCCGCCGAAGCAAGACAAGCTTTGACCAACCTTGGACATATCTTGGCCGCTGGTGACTCATCATATGACCGTGTTGTAAAAACCACCGTCTTACTTGCCGATTTAGCTGACTTTGCAGCTGTAAATGAAGTTTATGGACAAGTGTTTACACATGACCACCCTGCCAGATCCTCCTTCCAAGTAAGATAATTTACAGCAGACTTAAATTATTTTTACGAGGTAGATGGCTTTTTTATGGAACCATAAGATGTACCATTGAAATATGTATTAATTGTCCACGTCAGGTGATTTTTAATTAAGTCCACTTTATAATATTTTAACGAAATAAAATTATTTTACCAATAAATATATATTAATTGTATTGTTTAAGAAGTTATCAAATTCATTGTACTATATTACCATTTGGAAAATGGGAAATCAAGGATTGAGCCGTTTTTTAACATGCTATTTGGTCAACAGAAATTGCAAATTTTCAAGTTTGCTAAATGTCCAAGAATAGATAGTTTTAAATGCATAATTTTTAAAAGTTACTAATGATTTTATCTATTTAGGTTGGAGCACTACCAATGAATGCTAAGGTCGAAATTGAAGTCGTTGCAGTTTCAGGAGACGTCCGAACTATTCCGGCAGTGGAATGCTAAGAAAGTTAAGAAATAATATGATAATTAATAGTTGTTTCAGTAAATTAATAAGTTTTATAATGTTAAATAATTAAATACACATAGTTTTTTAAATAAATATTTTTTTTATTAAATTTCGTTATATTACCAAAACCAATAGCAAACAAAATTGAGTTATAAAACTGAACACCATCATTTTATTATAATTAATGAAAATGTGCGTGAAATTTTAGGTAAAACTTTCGTATACTTCTCTGTTTGTAGTGAAAATTATTTATTTTGCAATATAATTATCATCAAAGTATAGAAAGAATAATTTTTCCACTATAATATGATATGCTGGCGCTATTGTTGATAGTAAATATGGGTAATAATTCATGTATTTTTGATTGAAACGAAATAATGTAGAATTATTTTCAAGTTTTATTATTGCATCTTCTCAAATTAAAATATTCTTAAAACACTGCCAACTGCTTTGAATCATTGTAGAATATTTTGACTATATGCTAGAAGTAATTTTTGTGCAACTATGCAGATTATTTAGTTCTTTGTATTGACTAGTTTAAATCTAACTACAAAAATATCAATAATTTTTAATTCAAGCGCATATTTAAATAGAATATAACCTCAACAAACGCAAAATAAAATATTCTATTTGGTTTAGGATAACGAATGAAATTTAAATTATTTAAAATTTATTAAATTCAAATAGACTTTGTAGTTCGTATAAGCGGGCCTTCTATTAAATCGGATAAATTCTTCGAATAAATAGAAAACATTGATTCGTTATACTTATTGCCTGCTTTATAGACTTTATCCGTATTAAAGCAATAATTTATTCAAAATCAAATTTGAATTATTTCTTAAAATATTGTGTACAGATATAAGTTACTTTTTATTGACAATGTCCACTCGAAAACTTAAAGCTTCTCAATAAGTAATAGTTAGTTAGAAGTAACTAATTATATGATTTTAATTTCATAAAACTATTTAATTTTATGTTGGTTTGTTCAGAAAGTTAATCTTTTATCAAAAAAAAATGTAAAAAAAATAATATAGAATCTTAATTTGTTTTAATTTTGCACTCTTCTTCCTGCTGTTTTTCTGATAAATTAAAAGAACTCAATATTTTCCGGAATTTTCGAAACGGGCACATTACATCACATCCAGGAAGCCTCATAATATAACTTTTTCCACAGAGATTATTGCAATACACACTGCAGTCAAGTA
Source organism: Ctenocephalides felis (assembly GCF_003426905.1). Lineage (NCBI taxonomy): Eukaryota > Metazoa > Arthropoda > Insecta > Siphonaptera > Pulicidae > Ctenocephalides > Ctenocephalides felis. The sequence goes on along the minus strand of NW_020539725.1, from coordinate 26,231,930 downwards.
CGCATGGGAAAAGAAAATACCAAAATGTATTATCTTCAGTGATAGCAAGGCGAGCATATTGGCTTTACAAAAGCCAAATAGAAGATCAAGCCAATTAATTTTTGAAATATTAAATACAATGAAAACAATAAATAATAGCGAAAACTCTATGACATTAATATGGATTAAAGCACATGCAGATATCATAGGAAATGAAACTGCAGATTCACTGGCGAGAGAAGCTTGTCAAAATGGAGAAGAATACACGAGGCTGCCGGCATTAGAATTAAATTATTTGGTTAAAGAGCAGAGTTTAAAAACTTGGCAAGGAGAGTTTTCAAAATCTTTAAATTATAAGGAAACAACATACGCTCTAACAAATATGAGAATAACACAAAAAACGTGGTTTAAAAAAGGTAAAAGAGGACAGAAAATTTATTTCTACTATATCAAGGCTGAGATTCGGACACACAAGAAGCAAATCCCATCTTGCAAAAATAGGAATAATACAAAATCCCATGTGCCAGTGTGGCAGAGAACAAGAAACGATAGATCATATTTTTTGGAAATGTAAAATATATATGAAACAAAGGAAATCAATGTATAAAATGTTACAGGACAAAGGAATCGTGTTCCCAATAAATTCACAAGTGTTGATATCTTACAATAATGTTGACATATACAAAATTATGTATAAGTATATAACTAGTATTAAGATTGATTTCTAAGTTTGGAATTGTAATTAAATGTATATATCTATGTAACTGGCGAAATGATCGAAAGATTAAAAGCCATAAATAAATAAATAAAAAAAAAATAAAAAAAAAATAACTTTTTCCGCCGTTTTTGTATATCATCTAAAAAATATTTTATTAATTCATACTTGAATTATGAAAGAATCATAATTTTATCACAAAATGTATAATCATATTACTCTTACTTTTACTGCCCATTTATTTTTCCAAACTTTATGTAGTTCAATAATATGCGCAGACCCAATTTCAGGATAAAACGTATCAGATGAAATTGTATGTCTTCCTATTTTAGTTCCTCTAGGAGCAAATGCAGCAATTTGGGCACTCACTACAGTTTGAGATGTTGTGAAAATAGACATTTTAGTTTTGTAACCACCGCGTGATAATGGTTGAGGATAACCATGAATAATATGCCTCATGTCATTTAGAATACTGCTCAGCATTGAACCTTTATGGTGTATAATAACGATTAAATTCCAATGATTAGGATTTGAAGTGTATGTATAATGTATAGATACCTCCAGACAATCTCCTTAATTTATTAGTGTATGTTAAGGAATAGTATAGAAATTTTTCAGAGAAAGATAGAAGATCTTTTCGAATTTCAGGAGTATACACCACCGAAGTTTTTTGCCATGAGCTTTCTAAAATATGTATTCTGTATTACGACTGATTTTTTCATTTTTATTTAATAATTTTAATTATTAAGTTTACCAATCTTTCCATGGTTTCATATGAAATCCAAGTTTGAAACGGTATTGATGTGTTCACTTCATTGTATTTATCCTTAATACTTGTATAGATTTTGCATATTTTTTGGATAATTTAGCCAATTTATCTTTTAATTTGGTTGCAAGTTCAACAAAAAATGCCGGACATTCAGTTGGTTTAAAAAACCTATAAAACTTTTATATAAAAATTAATTAATTTTACAAAATTAATATATGGTAATAATATTTGGCAATAAAAATATCATACGCCCCAGACTTTTAGTAAAAATCCATATCGTAATACTACACATTATAGACACATATATGCATTTTGTCTTGAAATTATATTTTGCCAACACCAAAAATTAATAATAATATAAAACCAAATAAATCCGCAGTAAATACATATACCCAGGGCCGGTCCTACCTCGAATTCAATGCATGCAAAAAATGCGGGCGCACGCCTTAGGGTAGGGGGCGCCAAAACGTGGTTCGGAAATGAAACTTAATATATTATTTATATATCTTTTTAACTTCCCGTAGGGTAAGTTATTGTAATGGGCCGAAAATCGGAATTGAAAATTTTTACATTTCTCGACGTTTTGAAGGTTTCTGAACGTTTTGGCATACCTCAGAAAAAATGGATGTGTGTGTGTGTGTGTGTGTGTGTATGTATGTATGGATACAAATTTCCAGTCACGTTTTAGGGCGCACGGATCAACCGATTTGAATGGTTCAAAAACATTCGATTCCTATTCATAGGAAAAGAGCTGTTCAGTTTTTGGCAAAGGCAGGTCCAGCCGTTTCGGAGATACGGAGCAAAGAGTGCAGAAAATAAAAATCGAATTTTTGAGAGAACGGAGTATCCGATTTGAATGATCTAAAAAACATTCAATTAGTAATGATTGGGAGAAGTGTTTATTAGTTTTTTGGCAAAGGCAGGCCCAGCCATTTCGAAGATACGGAGCAAAATATGTAAAAAATTGCAGTTTTTGAGAGAACTGAACGTCCGATTTAAATGATTCAAAGAACTTTCAGCTTGTCTTAACAAAATAATTGATTTTGAAAAAAAAAATTCCAACTTTTTTTTTTTTTTTAGTTTTTTGTATATCGAAAATATTTCAGATTTTATTTTTAATTCTGCCTATAGTTCTAATACACTTTACAATTAATTTCAACTCTGCAATTCAGTTTATATAATTCTTATAAATATTCGACAATGTTACAATATTTATAATAATCTATTTGAAAACATTCAGTATTCTTCGAACATTTCGTTACGGTACGGGAAGTTCCAGCAATTTGCCTTAAGGCACGATGCCATAATTGCCTCAAGACAGAATTCCACTTACAGCTAGTTATTTTTTTGTTTCCATAATAGCAATAGTAAAGATATTTATTGTACAAATTCGAACATTGAGTAATTGGTCAATAACATGTAGATTAATGAACAAATTTATTTAATCAGTTATTACGAAATACATCTATTTACTTTTGAAATATAGTCAAATCAAATATCTCGTACTTCCTAAAATATAATTTGCATAAATCAATAATAATCTAAATTTTTTGAACAATTATTGCAACATTTATCGATTTTCGAAACAAATATGTTGTTATCTTATATAATAATTATTTAATATAATTCGAACATTTGACATTAAATTGTTTACAAGTAAATGTAACAATAATCTTATTTCAAACTTGAAATTTATCATGTTAAAAGTTAAATGTTTATTACCCATAACACTTATTTTTCTTATAATTGCAAATTCTAGTGAAGCAAAATTGAGAACGTGCAAAAACTCAACTATTGAATATGTTTTTGTGGTGTGTTCATGTGTTATGCATAATATTGAAAATTATATGGAATATATTCATGCTAAATGAGTTCTTTTAAATATAATTAAATGGTATAAATTGTATAAATAAGATTTATATTAAAAATTATAATACAGGCAATTGTATCGCCAGCTCATTATCCAGCTGATTACAAAGGCGGTTTTCAACTATTTAGAACCTCGAAAGATAAAAATACTACCTTACTCATGGTAAATATTTTCGAAAGAATTAATTTAATTAAAAAATTAATATTGTGAACTTATATAGAAACGATTATTTATATCATGGGCAAATTATTTGGAAAATTTGAAACTGAAATCAATATTTTCTATATGCGTTTTAAGCATTTGCTTTTCCGTTTTCATATTGAGTTATTATATTTATTTATATTTGGTACTAATACGCAAAAATACTTATATATAAAACTAAAATTTAAATACAATAAGACAAACCCATTATTTTGAAGTAGGAATTTTGATATTTATGCAGCGATTATGATAAACCCGAGTTATTACTTCATATTAATTTTATTCCTATATCAAATTGATATAATTTTGAAACTTCAAGAAAGGTGCTGATTACGCTTATAAAGTTGGACAAGATCTAAGAAAAAAATATTTTTTAAACGAAACATCTACAGATTTTTTTCGTATTTATAACTCAACTCAGATGAGATTTAAACAGACGGCCTATCTATTATCACTAGGATTAGAAAATCAGGTAGATTGACACGCAAAGAAATAAATTAATTAATAATTGACTAATTAATATTGAATAACGTGAACTTCTTTTAAATAATATTTTAGATTTTTAGCCATAGCTTAAATTCGACGCAAAATTATACAATAACAACAAATGCAACAACTACAACATCATCAGCATCAACATCAACAACACCATCAACATCATCATCAACAACAACAGTAACAGGAGCAACAAAACCAAATAAAACCATAAGCGGTCGCTTCGTAAGTAATTTAATAACATTATAAAATAAAGTTTTTATGCTTTTTTGAAACATAATTCGCAGTTAACAAAATACCTAAATGAAACTACATGCCCTGAATTTTTTAATCGAATGAAAAATCTCAACGAGTCTGATCCAAACCTAATAGAAAAGTTGAAAAATTTTCATAATAGAACAAAAGAAAATCAAGAGTATGTTAAAAATTATTCTTGGCCTCATGCAATTTCTAATGCCACGGTGAAAGACATGTACAAACTGATGCTTTTATATGAAGATATGGTCATGAAGGTGCAAATTAAAACCAATAGATATAATTATTTCACTAAAGATCATAAATAATATAATCATTCTAATTTAAGAGAGAAGCCGGGGCGCGCTTAGATGAATACCTTGGCTACTGGTCTGACGACGATATAGATAAATTAAGACAATTAACAAACCGCGCTGGTTTTGTGGCTGGATCAAATAGGGATATTCAAAAATTAGTATCGGGTACTTTAATGCAATTTTTAACGATATATATATATATATATATATATATAACTTCTTTCTAAAATAAATTAGTATAAATTACTTCTTAAATAAATAAAGAAGATAATATTGGGCGTCGTTAGAGACAGTACAGTTTTGTGTTATACCTATATATAATTTTCTTACGTAGGTCGGCTTATAGATGAAGTATTAAAACACATGGATAATGTTCGACAAAATAAGTCCATAGCTGCAAACGTAACCGATACTGTTAGATTGGTAATTTTTCCAGCTCCTCATATGGTTTTAGCAACGCTAATTGGAATATTTTCGGGGCATACATATACAGAAACGGCATTTTATCCACATCTTGGAGCTATGTTTATAATCGAACTTTATAAAAGTTGTTGTGGAAAAGTTTGGTATTTTAAGGTAAATGATATTAGTTGCATATAATTTTTTGTGATATAATTCAATGATATATGCTTCCTATAGAAAAATTCGAATATTTTCTTGAAGGTCCTTTATAAAAGTCAAGAATCTAACACTTTATTAGAAGCAATTCTACCAAAATCATACAATTCAAATGATGCCCAAACAATATATCGTGCTGATGCTAGCTTCATTTTATCTGACATTAGAGTAACAAGTGATGACGAACTTCAAGGATTGTGTAAATCAAATAAAACTCAGAATCAAAACAAGAATTGAAGAAATAGAAAATACCTTCTGAATCTGATCTCTAAAATCATATAATGCACATGCGTAATTTGATTTAAATACACAATCAAAATATTATTTACATTTGATCAATGAATGATCCGACCAACGATCAAATTTGAAGAATATTTAAAGGAATAATAAAAAGTTTCAGTAATATGCTGTTCGCTTGTTTTCCCTAGCAGTACTCAAAAGATTTATATAGTAGTGCGGGTAGTGAGGTCCAATTTGACTTTGAGCAATTATTTTGTGAATTCGAAACCAATTGTGTCACAAGAAATAACGCATATGAAACAACCAACTATCTGACTATGTTCGTTGCATGCATCGTTGCAAAAAACTGTGTTTTTTGCTATTTGTCACCTGATCCTTTCTATCTCATGGGCGGAGTGAGAAGAAAAAGGCTGCGGCAAAAAGATCCTTCAGCTTATTTTTAATTTTAATGAGGTTTTATAGAATAATAGATACATTATTCAATCAATCATCAGAGTTAGAATAATTATTAATTTAATGTACTTTTTGTATAATTGTTTTTTAACTTATTTTGCATTTTTATTTACTGGCTGGTATTGTTTACAGTCACCTTGCCAATGTAAAAGGTTAGGTGGTATTTTTTACCCAATTGCATGTAAGTTATTCTAGAGGTTCTATGAAAATGTTGAATTTAACTTAAAAATTATATAACGTATACTTAAAAATTATATTCAGGTCTCATAAACTGAATAACCGTCTTTAAAAACAAGAAGACTAACAGCGAAAAAAATACTTCTGTTAAAATTATGACAATGTGGCAGTTTTTCTCCTAATTTAAGATAATGATTGATTACACTTCAGTTTTTCTCAACTTTAAAATAGTTTTATTAAAAAACTACGCTTTTCTTGTTTTTGAAATAATGATGGTGGATATTTTAGACCTTAAAAGACAGCTTCACCCTATAGTTATGTTAAAAATGTTTGTACTTTTAAATATTTATATATCATCCATATTATAACTCTTGACATCATAACGAGTCATAAGTGATATTATGAATGTAAGCAAATAAATAAATTTAAAAAACATATAAAAATAATCTAAGAAATAAGTTTTAGTATAACATAATACTAAAAATCATTTAGAAAGTTTAAATTCAGAATTAATTGAACATTTACACGTAGAGGTCTAATTTTAAGTTTTGATGTCATTTTTAATTTATGATCATACATGAATAAAAACATTTCTGTAGACAAATTCTTTGGAGCTTAACTATAAACACTAAATTAAAGGTCCGACTCTGCCGTAAAATAGACCTATGATACGGCAAGGTTATGTTACGTTGCGTTTTTCATATAAAGTGATACTAAAAACTATATAAACTATATAAACAAAATGCTATGTGGTTGCTATGCAGTGAAGCGTTTTAGATAGAAAACCTAACATCAACAAGAAAACGCACAAACGTCAAAAAAGAATTTTATTATAAGTGCATCTTTGTGACGTGCATTTATGTGTAAAATGACTGATCATATATAGCATTTTGACAGTTTCTAGTATTATTTTATATGAAAAATGCATCGTAACATAGCCTTTCAGTAACATTGGTTTATTTTACGGAGAACCAACCCCTAAATTTCAATATAACACAAATATACATATCTAAGCTAATGTATTAGCAAATGATATTTATTTTTTTTTAATTTGGTGCATCCGTCTTCGTGAAATCGTCGACGTAAAAAAATTCTCGAAAATAAAAATTTGACGAAAAAACACAATCATGTCAAATCTCACGCACGCGCCTCACAAACAAATCATGTCGTACAAAGTACGAGATCCAGTTTAGTGCTTTTTTTCAAACTTCTAAGATTATTTTTTTTGTTTTAATAATCCGCCGTGTTCATTAAAGAATAACTGTTAATTATAGATTAACGTTAGCTTAGCCGGTAGAAGCGCGCGACTAACAAATAAAAGTCTAAATATAAATATAAATAGATCGAAGTGTTTTGCCATATGATATTTATTATACGGTGCCTTTCTATGGCAAAAACTCTTAATGTATGACATATTGTCGATTTATATGCATTGATGTCACAGATAAGTTCCACGTCGGATGTTCACGGTTGATAAACGAATCATAATTAGCTACTTCTAGAATTTATGCTAAAATAAAACCGTATTTTTTGTATGTATACTTCATTTGCTCCAATCAGGATATAAGGATCAACTAAGAAAGAACAATAGGACCACAAAATTAAAATAAAGAAAGTTTTGCTGATTCCATCCGTGTCCAAGTAGAAAAATCTCAAATAATCCAACATTTAATCTTTGAAGCATTGAAGATTTGAAGATTAGAATAGTATATTTTGGGAATTTAAAACATCTAATTATATTGTTTATTTAAAATCTTATAATTTTTTTTACAATATTTAATTTTTATTGAAGCATTACAAACATTTTGATAAGATGACAAATTTTGTTCATAATAAATTAATAAATAAATTAATTATTATAGTTGATAAATTGAAAATTAATTATTCAATCAATTAAGAATATTTTGGCATAATTTAATGAATGACATAATTCTATTATATTAATAAAATTTTGTTTTTGCTAAAAAAATAAGTTTTTGAAGATTAAAATCCCATATTTAATTTTAAAAAATCTGAAAATTTAATAATGACTAAAAACATTTGTCAATTATATATATCAGTATTTCCTTTATTTTTTCAAAAAGTTATTTCTCGAATAATGATAAGAGTGAGTATCAATATGAATCAAATGTTTTTTGAGGAAATCAAATCTTCTAATTCAATCTAGATCCTATTACACACACATATATATATATATATATATATATATATATATATGTATGTATATATATATATATATATATATATGTATATATACACACATATGTTGTTTGATGTTTTTTCCAAACAATAAATCCCAAATAATAATAATAAACAATAAGTTTTTTAGATATTTAGTTTCGTCGTTTTGCAACTAGATGCATCCCATCATCAGGTCTTATTTTGTGAAAAACATTTTTTATATATAAGAATATAGTTGGATAATTGATGACACAAAGTTCCAAAACTTATAAATAACTTAAAGGATTGGATTATGTGCCTCATATTTGCACAAAATATACTAAAAATTGAAAAACAAACTTATTTACTTGCGATTGGAGAACTATTGTTTATTAACTTCCCGTAGGGTAAGTTATTGTAATGGGCCGAAAATCGGAATTGAAAATTTTTACATTTCTCGACGTTTTGAAGGTTTCTGAACGTTTTGGCATACTTAAGAAAAAATGGATGTGTGTGTGTGTGTGTGTGTGTATGTATGTATGGATACAAATTTTCGCCCACGTTTTCGGGCGTACGGATCAACCGAATTGAATGGTTTAAAAAACATTCGATTGCTATTGATAAGGAGATGTGCTGATTAGTTTTTGGCAAAAGTAGGTCCAGCAGTTAAGGAGATAAGGAGCAAAGAGTGCATAAAATAGAAATCGAGTTTTTGAGAGAACGGAGCATCCGATTTGAATGATCTAAAAAACATTCAATTAGTAATGATTGAGAGAAGGGGTTATCAGTTTTCGCAAAGACAGGCCCAGCCATTTCGGAAATACAGATCTAAATGTACAAAAATTGCCAGTTTTTGAGAGAACTGAGCGTCCGATTCAATTGATTCAAAGAACTTTCTGCTTGTCTTAACAAAATAATTGATTTTGGAAAAAAAAAATTTTTGTTCCATTTTTTTTTTTTTTTAATTTTTTGTATATCGAAAATAATTCAGATTTTATTTTTAATTCTGACTATAGTTCTAATATACTTTAAACAAATAATTTAAACTCTGCAATTCAGTTTATATAATTCTTATAAATATTAGACAATGTTACAATATTTATAATAATCTATTTGAAAACATTCAATATTCCTCTATCATTTCGTTACGGTACGGGAAGTTCCAGCAATTTGCCTTAAGGCACGATGCCACCCACCCCACTAGTTAAACATAAATTTCAGATTACTCAATAGATTACAATAAACAATCCAACTTAACTATGAGACACAAAAAACATTTTCAGTTTGCAATGTGATATCAATAGAAACAATTAACGAAATAATAACTCTGCAAACTTATAAATTATTGTTCTGCTTATTGCTTAATGAACTTATTCATTTTTTTCTTCGTTTGAAGTTAACGTGGAATCGAAAAAGAAATTATTTAGTATTCAATCCCGTGAGAGCAAACCTACGAAAGTTTAAATTAATTATTGGCCGTTATTGGTGAAAATGGCGAGTTGATTTAATTGAAATAGAACTTGTTGAAGAAATATATACTATTTATAATAGAGAAAATAGAAAATGGGGAGTCAGTGCTTAGAAAATGGCTTGTTTATTCCGAAAAATTGAATTGTAACTTTCATTTTTGTTGCAAATATTCCACTTCTAATAAACTTTAAACTTTGAAGACATGCGTGGTTAAATTTATGGTGCAAATATGAAAAATGGAAGCAAATTGTACTTAAGAACAAAAATCTTTAAGCTTTTTTTATACATAATTTAATTATTAACTATGCATAAATAATACAGATACAAATATAATTTGTTCGTTTCAGTATAGCTAAGAGCATCTTTTACTAATCTTTGGACAATACTTTAAAAATACGATAAAAGTTTAACTTTAAAACAACAATCTGATACTCTGAATCGATGGAAAGTAAAGCTTAATACAATTCGGCCCTTACGATACAAATAAGGAGAAGTTTACGATGCAATTTTGGATATTGTAAATAATGAAAAAACAAATTCAATTAAAATTTAATTTAAAACATGAAATACGAGTGTTATGTTTAAAAATTAAAGGCTAGTTTTTTTTTTTGCTCTTTTGACTTTGATTTGTTCTATAATATAAATCGCATAATAAATAAGTTAAATGTTTCAAAACCCAAATATTAATATTACACATACGTTAGAAATAATTGAGAATTGAAAAATATTTGATTCTGATCAACCCGCGAATCGCCTCGATGTTTATATATACTAAATTTAAATTCAATGTATTTTATACGCTTTTAGATTATATGATTTTAATGAAAAACTGTTAAAACAGTTTAAATTATTAGGGGGGGGGGGTCGCTGGAACAAATCTTGCATGCGGGCGCTGAGGACCCCAGGACCGGCCCCGCATATACCTAATATGAATTGCATATCATTTTACTCTTCAATATTTATGCGCCACGTATAATAATTTAGAATGTTTTTGACTTACGTACATAATGTATTTGTGGATAAATCGTTTTATTTAATTGCCCTTCTGTCCATTCTGTATCTCGACGGCAAATCTAAAAAAATTAATATTATATCACAGATCAATTAAGCTTCGTTTGTAAGTTTTTCTCAATATTACATTATTCTGCAATCCTGCTCCCAATATCAATGCACCTTCTTTGTGTCTTATTCCATTTCCAGCAAATGACCAAAAGTATTTATTTTTCCATGATGATATGCCTAGTCGCTTTTTATATTTTTTAGACAGTATTCGTTCTAATTTGAATGCTGTATTTTTACCTTCCTGCACATAACTAAATTAGTCGATAGTTGCTCGCTTTTGGAATGTATTTAAGTAATACCATTTAATCATATTTACTAAGGTCAATCGGGTGTTCCACTCATCTACTGTTATATTCGTGAAATTTAGTCCTCCAATGTATGTACAAATTTCGTGATCTCCTCCTCTCGTGGTCTAATTAATTTAGTTAATTTTATGTTAAGAAAAGTTTAATTTTTTTTCTTATATATTTTATTTTTGTATGATTATTTCGTGTTAAATTAATTGAAATAACTTACAACGAAAACAAATTTTAATGTTGATTTGCACCAAACATATTCGAGGCTGATAACAACTAAACTATACACTAAAATTGTTCTCCACATAGCTCACTTTTATACTCTTAACAAAATTATAGAAAACAGCATATAAAATAATCGAAATACATATATAACTTTAGAGAAAATAAAAATCAAATGGAGTGGAATATATAAAGCAATTGGATTTCGAAATATTTGTTTAATCATAAGTGCGTCACAAAGTACACGACTAAATTCTAAATTAAACAAATTGGAAAAGCATTGCATAACAACATCAATATACGTAAAAAGCCTAGTGAAAATATTTTAACTCAATATGGGATCACTAACTATTTACAAAATGAATATTTTACTGAAAATAGTCAAAATATTATATGCAGTTGCAATGAAGTAAAAAACACATTAGAAGCCTTATCACAATTTACTAAATTCTTTCAAATATATAATATAAAAATATTAGAAATATTATTTAGAGTGTTTTTTTTAATCATTATGGTTTCATTAAAGAGGAGATAAAGCACTGGGCTTAGCACACTGCCCTGTGGTACCCCGTATTCTTATTACACAAGGTGTAAAAAATTTTAATAATAATAATTATTTTCATTGTATAATAATGTTTAAATGTATAATTTTCAATGTTAATTCATACAAATTATAAAAAGCAAAGTTAGATTAATACTTAGTTTATGAATGTTCAAATTATTGTGTAAGAGTTTATTTAAGAATGAAATATTCTAAATTCATATAGGATCGACCATAAAAAAAGTTATATTTATTTTGGCTTTGGAGTTGCACATTCTTGTTCTTGTTCGCCTTCCGAAAGACTAAATTTTTGTAATATTCGTCGAAAATCGTTGTAAGGACACATTATTTCACAACCTGGTATTTTCATGTCTTGATAACTGTTTCCATTATTTTCACCATTTTTATAAATCATCTGCAAAATATTCAATGCAACTTATTCTCAAAGTATACATACAATTCTGATTGTGTGAATTTTATCAAACTTTTGTAAATATAAAAAATTAAGAAAAATAGTCTATTACTTTAACTTTCCAATCTCCATCTTTGATTTTATGCAGCTCAATTATATGTACAGCTCCAGTTTCTGGATAAAAAATTCTAGGTACAATTAGTTGGTCACCAATTATAGTGTCTGTAGGTGCAAAAGCAGCAAGTTGAGCTCCTACTACGGTTTGGGATGTTGTGAATATAGATATTTTAGTTTTTCGACCACCTGGTGACGTTGGCTGGCCTTTTCCAGACATGAGTTGTTCCATATCATTTAAAATGTCGCTCAATATCGGTCCTATTTATATATAAAAAGTTTGATTTTTGTATCAAGTTTTAAACATCACTTTAATACGAAATTACCTCCAGCTAAGCGTCTTAATTTTTTAGTATGCGTTAAAGATTTGTAAAGATATTCTTCAGAAAATGATCGAAGACCCTTTTCAATGTTTGTGTTCCACCATGTTGGTTGCCTTTTTTGACTTATCTATGATCAATATAAATAATTACATATTTTGATTATATTCTACCATATTTTGCAATTTGAATATTAATACCATTCTCTGTATTGTCTCATAACTGATCCAAATTTGATACGGGATCGTTATATTTACTTTCATCATAATGCTTTTTAAGCTCTTGTATTGATTGGACATATTTTTCAAGTAGTGCTGTAAATTCCTTTATTAATTTAGGGCTAGAAAGTTCTTTAAAAAATTCGGGACATTTGTTCGGATCAAAAAACCTGTAATACTATAAAAGTGGTCTACATAAGGATCAATATTTAAGTAAACGTATAAATGTATATGTTATGAATTAAGTTATATTCCGGTAAAAATAATTCTATATGACTTCACAAATAATCAGTATACATCGGTGTCAATTTGAATGAATAGTATGAGTTGGTAGTTTCACCAAAATGAAATAAATGACAGTTTTTAATAAAATCTCGAGAAAGAATAGAATTGTATTTAAAAAAATGTTGGAATTAAAGTCGAAATGACTAAATTTCTAAAACAATAATTTTGCCTTAGTTGCAATGAATAATTAGAAAGTACTCTAATATAACGATGAATATTAGTTCAAACAAATAATAAATTGTTCTATTATACGCCAGTTTAAAAAAATGTAAAACAATGTGCAGATCATTCTACTATACTTATAACTTAACGTAAAACAATGTATTAATATTTTTTTGTTCATTTACATACGTAATCTATTTTTGGAAATTTAGTTTCATCTAATTCTGCATCACTCCACACACGATTTTTAAGATGCGTCTAAAAAATATAAACATATTTATATTCCCATGGGATTGTGAAAAATAATCATTTTTCTAATGATTTACATTATTTTCCAATCCTGCTCCAATTAATAGGGCCTCTTCCTGGTGTCTTTTAGCGGTCCCACCGAATGACCAATAGTTTTCTTTAATCCATGACGATATTCCTAAACAATTTTTATATTTTTTGGATATTTCTTGACCTAATTCAAATGCAGCGTCTTTACCACTCTGTATTTAAAAATGCAATCTATATAAAAAATAGTTGTAGTAATTTTTTGATATATTATATTAATATTTACTGAAGTCAATCGACTGTCCATTTCATTGACATTTGTATGAGTGATATTTGGTCCTCCTATGTATGTACAGAGTTCATGATCACCTCCTCTAGTGGTCTGTATTAAAGATATTATTTCGAATATATTTAATATTATCTCATGTAATATGGATCTATCTTTTCAATACTTTAATTATTGAGATCTTTGCATTCTAAGCCATCTCTATATTCTGCTATTATCACAATATAGAGTAAGTCACTTCAGTATCTTCAGCACATATTCTAAGAAATTTCGAAATAAATTGAACAATTTTAACTAGGACTCACAAAACTTGAATTTATGTGTATTTTTGGTCAATATTTTTGTGAATAAATTTGAAATATACTCCTTTAGTCAATATTTCAATGTATTCCCTACGTTAGTAGTTTGTTAACTATCCATACTTTACTTCTTCCATGTTAAGTATTGATTAAATAACGAGTAAATTAACACTTTTGTAAATTCCGAGATTTATATGAATTTCCGAACTGGGCATCCGAGTCGAAAGGGTAATACATATCAAAATATCAGAAATTTTAGATTGAATTATTCAATTTTAAAATAGTAGTTAAAACCGAAGTTAGCATAAAGCATACAGTAATATTATAAAGAAAAATTTAATAAATTATCCTGGTTTCAATATCGTGGTGAAATCATTATCGTGGATTTGATATATTTTATCAAATTTAATTTTATTCTAAGTTAAGCAACGAGATATTAAATGCAAATGATAATCAATTACCGTAATTATTTTGTACTCACAATAAATACAAATCTTAATGTTGAACTACTTGTAACACTATGAACAGCAACTATGACGCAAAGAATTAAATTTATCCAACACATTTTATTATCATATATTTATTTAATCATGATAATTAAATAGTGATATAATCTTTTTTAAATTTACTTATAATAAATATTAAATTTGATAATATCCATGAAAAATAATATTTTATTCATTTTTAATAATTGAAAATTAGGAAACAAAATATATTTTGTAAATTTTTAACTTCCCGAAGGAGAAGTTTGTTTTCATCAAAAAATCCGATTCGCTAATTTTATGTTTTCTCGACGTTTCAAGCCATTCTGAATCGAATGAGACCAAATTTGGAAAAAGTATGTGTGTGTGTGTGTGCATGTGTGTGTATGTGAACAGATTTTTTGCCGTAAATCGACGTTTTCTCAAAAATGACTGGACCGATTTTAAAAGCCATTCGATGTATCTCGATGAGGACTATCGTCTCTGAGTTTTGTGTGGCGATCGGCCGGGCCGTTTTGTTGTAAATTTCAGAAAAGTGAAAAATTTTTCGCCCACGTTTTAGCCCGCAATTCTAAATCGATTCTGAAAATTCAAAAACTATTCGATAGATATTGGTTGGGAATCGTGCTGATTAGTTTTGGTAAAGATCGGCCGAGCCGTTTTCTTGTAATAACGTTTAAAAAAAAAAAATTCGACGATTTTTATGATTTTTTTTGACGGTAGATACCATAGTTTTCTAGGTCATACTAAAATATTACGGCCCTACGACAACTCGTTTAGCTTTAAAATTCGTCAAAGTTTGCAAAAATTGGTATAGTTTTTTTGACATTTGTCAAAATTAGACTTTTGATCGACGTTTTCTCAAAAGCGCCTGAACCGATTTCAGAAATTTAAAAGCCATTTGATGTATTTCGGTGAGGACTATCGTTTGTCAGTTTTGTGCGACGATCTGCCAAGCCGTTTCTTTGCAATTTAAAAAAAAGTGTTAAACTTTTCGTCCATATTTAAGCTCATCCTACCGAACCGATTTTAAAAAATCAAGAACTGTTCGAAAGATATTAGTTGGGAATGGTACTGATTAATTTTAGGTGAAAATCTATCCTGAAGAAAAGAAATTAAACATATGGTCATTTCATAAAAAATCTATAAATTTACATGTACATATTGAATTTTTGATAAGGAATTATTTGTAGCATCATGAATAGTTGAAATTTATAACCGATATTAAATGCAATGCGTTTTAGAATCTTTTAGAAGGATTTACACATTTTGTTTCAACTCTTATAACAAATAACGCATAATTTTTTGACGAATATACTAGACTTCGACGTCTTCTATATTACATTTTAATATATATCTGTGCATATAAAAATTTAAATAAAAACATAATTAGTATCTTAATTTTCATATAGTATTATACATATTTTGAATCCATTATGCATTATGCGTCATAATAATAATAGTTTTGACAAAGGAAAGCGATAAAATTATTTAAAATACAAAACTAGTTTTGAATTCAGTAATCCTTTTGCTTTCAATATAAGATGAAAATATGAATTCGGATGAAAAAATATTTATAAGCAAGATTGATGCATTTCAATATATGTTTAGTCATTTCTCTAATATAATATTTATTTTATGACTTCGATATAATCCTTAAAAGATGTCGTAGAGCACGCTGTCAATTATAAGATTACATAATTCTAAGTCACTGCTTTAT
>NW_020539725.1:26083255-26214537 GCF_003426905.1 Ctenocephalides felis | reverse complement strand
TGTTTTAATTGTCTAAGCAGTTATTACAATGTTTAAGACACGATTTTTGGCAAAATTTGCTATAAATTCGACATTCAAAGGGCTAAAATAATTTCATATGTGAATCTATTTCAGAACGCAAAATCTTCAGTCTCTTAAGCAAATACTTGACAAAAAACAAAAACTTTCGGCTACTTAACATTATAATGCATCTGCTCCTGGTATTATTTACTCAAACAGCATTTGCTGCATTGTTGAGCATCAGTAAAATGTTTGTAAATTTTAAAATATTGAAAATCTCTAAAAAAAAATAATGGTATGGAAAAAATTCATATGAATAATTATTTCTTTTCTAGTATTGTATTCTTGATTTAGAATAGCAATGTATTTTTTATAATTTTACATATTATTAAATCCGCTTCAACATTTTTTATCATATTTCATTGTGATCTAGGAAGCTCAATTCGAGAGAAGAACATGATAATTTAAATATAGCAAATTTAGCTGGTTATAAAATATGAACTTATTAATTTGTTATAACAAAAAACAACAAGAAAAGAAGACGATGATATGTATTTCTAGTGATTAACTATTAAATTAGAATTAAATTCAATCTGTAGATAGTCTTCGTCTCTGGTAGACATTCCTAGTAATTGATTTGAATTACTAATTCATTTTCAATTAATTGAAAATATCATTTTTAAAATACAAACTATGACTAAAATATGCCTGAGTGTAAGTTCGTGCTATCTATTAACAATTGTTAAATGATTCCTGTACAAGTGAATATTGAAGCATTTAAAGGATTAAATTTATATCAGACCTTAATGCTCTAAGCTGTCTGCATGTAAAATTCGTCGAAATATGTATTTACATGTAAACCATTTGCTACCAAATATTTAAGCGCGTCGGTACTTTTAATCTTCCAGCATATTAGCTTCAAATCACTCAGAAACCGACTCGTGTTCCTTTCAATAGGAACATGAAACCCGTTAATAGTCCGAAAGTCCTAAGCAAATATAACTTTGTTTTTCGATAATCTTGTGCGTGTGGCATCGTGAGGCCACAAGATGT
The DNA here is from genome assembly GCF_003426905.1 of Ctenocephalides felis. Taxonomy (NCBI): domain Eukaryota; kingdom Metazoa; phylum Arthropoda; class Insecta; order Siphonaptera; family Pulicidae; genus Ctenocephalides; species Ctenocephalides felis. The sequence goes on along the minus strand of NW_020539725.1, from coordinate 26,213,484 downwards.
ACGAATTCCTTTTCTGTTTCAAAATAAATAGGAAAGGATTTAACACGCTGTTGAGAATTAGTGAGCGGTTATTTCAGACTAAAACAGTCGGTGACTTGTAAAACAATACTGTAAGTTATGTTGCCCCCGCATTATTCCTGGTAAAATCACTTGTCCTGGTAACCAAGCTTATTTTAAGTGTGAATTTGTTTTAATTATACCTAGATTTATCAGTAATTATTTTCTATTACATAAGTTATTGATATTTTTTCAATTAAATAATTAATATTCATTACTTCTATGAAGAAATTACAAATTCTGATAACAATTTTGTTTCTATTCATGCTCGTTGCTTATAATGCATTTTTTTTAAACCGAATGATACGAGTAAAATATTTTTTATTTATTGGTATTTACAACTAATTAAATTCTGGACCATAAATTGTGGAGTTCCGAAATATGAAGTGATAAATAATTGTCGATCTATTTTAGTAATACTCAAAATAAGAATTGAGTTTCGTGCTTAATTTAGGATTTCGTTTCATAATAAAATGAAAAATTTTTAATAATTTTTATAATATTAATGAAATAAGTAATAATTAATTCTATTTCAAGTTGTTTTTTTTCTAATTTTAGTAAATAGTTTAGTTCATCAATACCAAAGGTTTAATCATGTGTTGAAACGGGATAAGAACTTCTGTAAATCGTTTATTGATTGCTTATTTTGCAGCCTCTTTTATAAATAATACTTTATCCATACTTTTTAAGAAAATCAAAACAATGGTTTAAATGTTATTGAACAACAGATTTAATCTATTTTATCTCAATATTTAAGAAATCGATTAAAAAATTATATACTTGTTTAAGTTAAGATCTGACTAAAGCAAATTATCTGATTTTTTGTTAGTATAATAATTCTCCTTTAGGTGATTTCGCAGCATTCAGCAGCATTTCGTTGAATTATAAGCTTTCATAAGTTTGGGGGAATATTATCGTTTAACTATTTAAACACTACTATTATTTGTATATGTTTGTTTGTAGTTTATTTCGTGATATTAAAAATAACGTCATATAATTTTGCAGAATATGTTCAAGTGTATGTTTTGCCAACAGTTTTATTGCTTTTTACATAATTTATCATGATCTTGCTTTTTCATATCATAGGATTGTAGAGTTGATTTAAAAGTTTCATAAGGACATTTGTCATCGCATGATGGAAGTTTCATAGGTCTCAGTTCCATTTTGTCATTGTTTCTATAGAGAACCTAAAATTTCAATTTGCAAAAAATTAATTTACATAATCTAGTATTGTTGCAATTATGCAATCGCTGAAATAAAAGCTACAACGAAATTGCAGTTATATAAAGTATTTTTTTTAAATAGTTCGAACTCACTTTCACACTCCATTGGTTGTTATCCTTGTGCAGTTCAATAACGTGGAGTGCTCCTTGGCCAGGATATAAACTAGACGGACCAAGGTCCTGATTTTCAATTTTTGTACCTTTGGGAGCAAAAGCTGAAACAAATGCTGCTAAGATAGCTTGAGGAACGGTCAGCACTGATAATTTATTTCCTGTTTTTCCAGGAGCACCCGGTTGTCCCTTTCCTTCTTTTATACTATCGATATCGTTCAATATATCGTTAATCATACGGCCTATATAATAAAAATCAAAATATGAATATAATGTAGATTAGTAATATAGAAATAAGTTCCAAATGTTAAGGATCGAAGATATAAAAATTATCAATAAAACAATTAATAGATGATGATTTCCACTATCACATACAGCAATTTTAAAATAATGTAAAATATTTTATCCGTGTAGGTCAAAAATTATAATTTTAGGACATTGGAAAAATAATATTGTCGATTCATTTAACTATATTTGAGACTTTGACTCGTAGAATTTTCATAATTAATGACTAATTTCATAATATTTATACTTTTTTAATAAAATATTTGCAATATCAGAAAGAAATATTTAAATATTTTCTAACTTTAAAAATGCTGAAAGTCTAAAATTTTGAGTGATTATTCTATCTTTGACTATTTCTTTGATTCATGATATATTTACCTCCTGACATCTTTCTAAGATTCTCATTAGAAGTTAGAGCCCTCCATAAATATTCTTCGGAAAAACTTTTCAGCTCGTTTTTCATACTTTCAAACCATTCTGGAGCTTGATTGAGCTATGCAATAATTAAATTAGTGAAATTTTTTGTTATTTTGAACTCAGAAATGTCATCTTCTAAAATACTATTTTATTTTAAAGTTGTCGAATTTATACCTTGCTTTGTAAATTTAAAGTTTCATATGCCAGCCAAACATTCTGAGGACCTTTCGTTGCATCTATTTTATACGCTTCTTTTAATTTTGCAAATAAATTTTTATAATTTGTTGCACCCTTTGTTAACAAGTCTTTTACTGCCATTTTCTGTTGTTCTATGAAGTTTGGACAAGATCTTGGACTATAGAATTTAGCATACTGTAACCAAATCGCATTACTTTTATACTGTAATCAGTCATACGAGAATAAATATTTTATATAAATGTTACTTACTTCACCAAATAAAGAAAATACGGTTTTCTCTCCTTTGTCTTGTGTCCATTCTGCCTCTTTCTAAATTATTTAATGAAAATAATAACAATATTTTCATACTGAATATAGAGAAAGTTTTTAATTTTTTGCAGTTTTGTTTGAAAGCTTAAACTATATATTCATCATTACTTGTTATACAACTATTATATCATAAATTTATCGAATATTATTCAATGATGATAGTTGGTTATTTATAATTCAGTCCTTAATAATCGAGCCGTTTCTACCTTCTGACAAACTCATAATTAAAATTTATGAGTATTTACAGTAATGAAGTGTTAATTTATTACAACAACTTTCTACAAATAATTTAATAATTTCACACTTTTTTTAATTTTAATTTATTAAAATATTAAAAATTCATTTTTTGAACATATGGTTTTATGAAAGAAAAGCAAATATTTTTTATTCAAAACTAGGTTTTCTATTATACGCTGCCTGTTTAATTTTAAATTTATCACTTTTACGCTTGGAATTAGTATTATATTCCATGTGACATTTTCCAAAACATCGATAATTATTACGTATTTCAAATTTTTGGATTACCTTTCCTTCTAGACCAGAACCAATAATAAGTGCTCCTTCTTGGGATCTTCTTGTAGTACTAGCTAATGTCCAATAATTTTTACTTGAATCCCATTCAGTAATTTTTAAATTTTGTTTTTAATGTTTAGATAATAATTTGCCAATTTCTGATGCCTCATTTTTACCTGCCTAAAATATTTATTTATTGATAGTAATTATTTAATTATCTAAATAATATATTACTTACCGTTGTCAACACGCTTGAAGTCTCAGGCTGGCCTGTAATATTTGGACCGCCTGGATAATCACAAGGTGTATGTGACATACCTCTTGCAGTCTATTGAATATTATATTAGCATTTTAAATTGATTCATAAAGTAGGTAACAATTATTAATTTTTAATAAATATTTGGCCATATTTACCGCAAACACAAATTTCAATTCTGCATTCACATTTTCAATTAAAATTGCACTTGAAACAACCAGCAATAAACGCCACATTTTAAATTGTAAAACAATTTGATATTAGAATAGAAATTCTTGTTTTATATAAACTTTGCATTCGTTTATATAGTTTTTTATTGTTGTTGTGAATAGTTTATTTATAACAACATATTTACAATAACAAACAAGATTGCTGAAATTTTAATTGCTTAAAAATTTGGAAATATTGCAGAAACTTGCTACCAAAAATATGTAGTTCTAATTTCAAAATTTTGGTCAAAATTATTTTTTGATAAATAACTTGTTATGTTTTTTTGTTCCTATTTCTTAACATTTTACGGTTATTTTACAAAACCCAGCAGTAATAAATAGATAAAAATAACATTAATTATTTTGAACTTTATTCTTCTTATCTGAAACAAAAATTAACTTTTATAAATATATTATGTATCTTATAATCTCTTGCAAATATTACGATTAGTATTTTCATAGTTAATTTTTAAATTTAATTTATTAATGATGAAATATTTTTTTTTTGTATTAAAATATTTAATATTAATAAAGTTTTATTAGGTAGTTTATTCATATTATTTTCAATTAATAGAAATGAATTTTTTACAAGATCATGCAGTTTTATTATTATTGCTAAAATTTGATATTAATTATATTAGGCCATCTAAGTTATTTAACTGTATTAAACAAAACAAATCTTGAAAAATATTATTTAAAAAATTGATTTTTAGAAAACTTTTGGGTTATTTCTTACACAAAATATTCTTTTAATTAAAAAATTTTTAATTCTTAACGAAAATTTTTAATTTCATTGACAAGAGTTAACAATTCTGTATTTATTCTGTTAAAATAATATTTATTAAAAGATTTAATTAAAACCTATCACTGAATTGATCATATTTATGATCACGTGCATTCGAAAACATGGAGTAACGAAAATGATACATGTTTTGCAATGACAAAAATTTATATCAAACTTGTAATTTAATACTTCTTGCTACCAAAAATATGTAGTTCTAATTTCAAAATTTTGGTCAAAATTATTTTTTGATAAATAACTTGTTATGTTTTTTTGTTCCTATTTCTTAACATTTTACGGTTATTTTACAAAACCCAGCAGTAATAAATAGATAAAAATAACATTAATTATTTTGAACTTTATTCTTCTTATCTGAAACAAAAATTAACTTTTATAAATATATTATGTATCTTATAATCTCTTGCAAATATTACGATTAGTATTTTCGTAGTTAATTTTTAAATTTAATTTATTAATGATGAAATATTTTCTTTTTGTATTAAAATATTTAATATTAATAAAATTTTATTAGGTAGTTTATTCATATTATTTTCAATTAATAGAAATGATTTTTTTACAAGATCATGCAGTTTTATTATTATTGCTAAAATTTGATATTATTTATATTAGGCCATCTAAGTTATTTAACTATATTAAACAAAACAAATCTTGAAAAATATTATTTAAAAAATTGATTTTTAGAAAACTTTTTGGGTTATTTCTTACACAAAATATTCTTTTAATTAAAAAATTTTTAATTCTTAACGAAAATTTTTAATTTCATTGACAAAAGTTAACAATTCTGTATTTATTCTGTAATATTTATTAAAAGATTTAATTAAAACCTATCACTGAATTGATCATATTTATGATCACGTGCATTCGAAAACATGGATTAACGAAAATGATACATGTTTTGCAATGACAAAAATTTATATCAAACCTGTAATTTAATACTCCTTATTATGCACGCAATCCTTTCAACAAAGTCAACAAATTATGTATTACCAATACACAATTTCATCAAATACCAATTGCTATTTGAAAAAAAAATATATTCAGAGACATGCATATTTCTTTATTCTATTCACCCTTAGGCAAAATGCTTAAATAACTTTGTCATTGCTCGAAATGTATTAACCAAACGATGTTCGATTTCCAGACTCTGCAATTTTGTAAATGATATATTTGAGTGTTTTGCAAACTGTTCAAATAATAATTACCAGTGAATTCTTTTTATGATTTTTTAAATCAGACGTACAATCTAATATTTTGAAAATTGAAAAATGCAGCGATGGTTTTATACATTTAAAAGTGATAAAGTAGATTTTTTATGTCGAAACTTTAGTATATTTCTTTAGTTTTTATTCATGATATATATTATAGAACAAGAATAAAGAATAGCATTTGATAAACAAATAAAATATTTAATGTATTAAGTATAAATATTTTTGTGACAAATAATAACTTTAACAATAGTTAACTTCATAAACTTAATCATACTAGAGAAAAAACTCTAGCGGGAAAAAACGCCGGCTCAAAATTTATTTTTAATCTGTGGTTTCTTCTGCAAAATTTTGCGAAAAAAAACACAAAACGAGATCGTTTGGTCCTTACGATTATATAGACTATCATGCACTTACATTAGAAGAGTTGGAAAATTGGCAGAAAAGTTTAAGAAGTGCCTAAATATTAGGGCATTAGCTCTAGTTGGAGCAGAAAGATACTGGAGAATATCAAAGAAGATCACATTGATCATCAAGGATGATTGATAAAAAAAAGTCTACAAGTGACGCAAATAAAACTCACTATCGATCAATAGTTTGAAAAAAAAGTTTCTTGAAATGAACCACAGTACGAGATGATGTGGTCCACATGATTAGTTAGACTAAGTTATACCACCATACACTTATATAAGAGCAGTATGAAAATTGATAGTAAAGTCTGAAAAGTGCCTGAATATTAGGTCATATGATGAATTGGAACAGCCAGTACACTGGATCGATGCTAATAGTCTGGAAAATGGTAAAAACACTGGAGAATCATAAAAATAATTATATTAATTGACAAGGTAGCTAATAAAAGAGTTTTGCAAGTTGCAGAGGAAAAAACTTTTTGATCACAAACTTTAAAAAAAAAAAAAGTGATTTTTACGTTATCAAATATGAAATATATCAACTAAAAGGACTTGGACGGGTAAATATTTTGGTTTTGCTTGGTCTTTAGAACTATAAAAGCAAAAATTTGAATTGGTAGTGGTAGGTTGCGAAAATAGTAGTAATAATAATAGTGTTTGCGCAATAATAATAATAATAGTATAGGTTGTAAATGAAAAATAAAAATATTTGTTTTTACTAAAATCAGAATTATGACATCTTATTGACAAATTAGCAAGTTTGCCCAATTCATAATTCAATACATCTAAATAGAAACCTATGCAATAAAATATGCGTTTATGAAGGCCAAACACAACGCATATGCAATTATGTCTGCTTGTATCATTCAAGAATTGAAATAATCAAATTTCACTTCGTTAGATTCCAGTTATAATTGCGTTTCATTTCGCGACCACACTAAATATTCTTCAAGTATATAGGACAATTTTGCAACATTCAGTAGTAAGAGTGCCAATTATCCTTTGCCCACTTTCCTTCTCCCGCGGACATCTTAATTTTTGTGGCATTTGACATTTAGTCGGTCTTGCAACACCTTTCAAAAAACATTAAGCCCCGTGGAGTTATTTTTCTTGAAACGAAATCGGCTACCGATTAAAATGCGAGTAAAAACACAGAGGATTCACGAATATTGCTCCGAGCTATGAAATGCATGCTCGCCCGTGTTATTACGCAGAGCACAGCCGTAAAGATTTATTTTGGACTGTCATGCCAGGGATTTTGATACTTTTTAATTTTCTTATTCATATTGAGATATTCATTTTTTACTGCGTCTTTGTTTCTCTCATAATACTTGTAATAAGTGTTGCTAAGATCTTACTCGAAGACCCTTGAAAAATTTCTTAGCCTGTTGATGCTATCAAGTCAAAAATAGAACTGTTAGGAATGTAATTATTATTGCAGATAATATTAACTTAATTATTAAAATGAAAATTAATTATAAAAAAAATTCAGCATTAAATTATATTTAATATTATTTTGATTGTCTTTCATTATCATAAATTTTACTCTGGTCTGCGCACTGAAGTTTAGCTATAAAATGTGAATGCACAATCAACCAGTAACTAAATTATGAACTTTACTATGGATCTTTCTAAAATTATGAACAATATTGACTTATATTCAATCTTATTATACACTGCTTTACAAAAAAAGCTTTTTGGCTAACATTTGTAAGTGAATTTCGCGAAAAAAATATTTTTCTTCTTCAATACAAAACATTGGCAAAGGAAAAATATTTTTCTTCTTAAATACAGAACATGGGTAAAGAAACTATTGTGGTTTCCTGGCTAAATCATAGTAAAATTTCAAAAAAATGAAACATGAAAATTTCCTGATATTTTTAAAATTAACACTTTATGATCAGTTTGAATCGACCGATTTGAATTGTTTAAAAAATATTCGATTCCTAATAATGGGGAAACGTGTTGATTAGTTTTTGGCTAAGGCAGGTCCAACCATTTCGAAGATATGCGGTGAAAAGTGCCAAACATAGTAACTCAGTTTGTGAGAAAATTCAAAAACTTTTTTTTCTATTGACAAAATTAAGAACTGATCAAATTTTTGGGAAGTTAAACCATATGCCATTTGACGATCAAAAATAATCAATGCACATCAAATTATTATAAATTTATAGAGATTTCAAAAATAAAAAATTTACTGATATTTTTGAAATTAACATCTTATGATCAGTTTGAATCGACCGATTTGAATTGTTCAAAAAATATTCGATTTCTAATAATGAGGAGACGTGCTGATTAGTTTTTGGCAAACGCAGGTCCAACCGTTTCGAAGATATGGGACAAAAAGCGTCAAAAACATTATATATCTATTGACAATATTAAGAACTGATTAAATTTTTGGGAAAATACGTTCAGCGGTTTCGGAGATCCAATGATAAAAGTAAAAACAAATGCCACTTGTAGATTGAAAATAATCACATCAAATTATTACAAATTTTAAAGAGATTTTAATAATAAGAATTATTATTAAAAATAATTATAGTAAAATTTCGGAAAAATGAATCCAAATTATAGTAAAATTTTGGAAAAATGAATCATAAAAATTTATTGTTATTTTTAAATTAACACCTTATGATCAGTTTGACTCGACTGATTTGAATGATCCAAAAAATATTCGATGCATGTCCGAGCGTTTCGAAGATATGGGGTAAAAATTGCCAAAAATGGTAATTCAGTTTGTGAGAAAATTCACGAAACATTTTATTTCTATTGACAATATTAAGAAGTGATTAAATTTTGGGAAAACAGGTTCAGCAGTTTTGGAGATCTAATAAAAAAGCAAAAAAAAAAATTCCATTTGATGGTCAGAAATGGTCATTAGACATACGCGCATCAAATTATCAGATATTTTATAGAGATTTTACTAATAAGTTTTAATTTAACTTTACATTTTTATAGGCTTCGTAGCAATGTTTATCAGTTAGACTGCGACGCGGCGCATACGCGCTTTGATAAATAAAAATCGTCTCTAAAATATCTACGCATCGCGATAGGTTCGAAAAAAAGGTCAATAATTTCAAAATATAAAAAAATCAACTTTTCAAAAAAGTCTTTTTTTTCAAAAATCTAAATTGTCAAGAATTTCAAAAAAATTAAAGCTATTTTAAAAAATGATGTTCTTGGTACGGGATGTTTCAGCAATTTACCTCAAGGCACAATGCCACCACTAGTTTTTTATATAGATTTCAAATTTTGATTCTATTTATTATTCTTTCGTCAAATAGTAATTGGTAAAATATTTAATATAATTAAATATAATTTAATGTAATTTCTAAACTGATAGTTATGTTATAACTATTATATTGTTAAACAATGTGCCAAATTTTACTGATTTTTGTTTGGATTTATCAAGACTTTTGTATACTTCAATTATTATTCCAAAACAATTCATTTTCAGCCACGTGGCGTGCAAATCTGATACACTTAAGCTTTATAGACACATCATCTTTTTTAACAATATTACAAAAACTCGTGCTCGTAAAATTTGATAACCAAAAATATCATGGTTAGCCACATAACATGGGTTATTGATAACGTATTTTTTACATGATTTTCATACAATATTTTTTCAAAGTACCCAAAATCATGCATACTCTGTTATCGCCGTATTACAGACGCAAGTGCGTAAAGCAATAAATATTAATTTGCCGAGGCTCGTTTTCGTCGACGCGTTTGTCGCCCGAGGCGGTTGAGGCAAATTTATAAAGACAAATCGATTGGAAATTTAATAGCCTCGTGTAAAAATATTTTCAAGAAAAAAATGCACAGAGCAAGACAACTTTTGTAAGAGCGCGTTGTAGTACAACGGATAAACGTTGGTACGGAACCCATAGAAATGTATACCAAATTTGTTACTTATTACTGTTCTTATTATTATTATAATCTTTGTAAAATATCTGAAAATTTCATGTGCATATGTCTTTCTTAATTTTTTTTTTCAATAGTAATGAGAATACAGGACAATTCTATGAGCTATTGGGCTTATGTCATTTACTCGCACACATGCACACACACTTTCAAACACACATATAAATTAATCTAATAAATATTATATTGATTGTTAGAGAATCACTTCAATAAGTGATTCTACTATTCTGTTCATATAAAGTTGTGGTAGTTCTAAGGGTCCTCCATAGTATCTTTGGGCAGCTTCTCTTTCAGTATTATAAAAATTGGTGCCTCAAGAAGCTGGGTGATTATAAGATTTGTATGGTGTTCTAGTTTATGAAAATGTTCATATGACTAATGATCATTTTTTACCGCCATATGTCGTTTTTTACTTTTTTCATTGGATCTTCGAATTCGCTGGATCTGTAATTACAAAAATTCTTTATTTTTTAATACAAATTGAACGCTCCATTCTCTCAAAAACTGAATTGCTTTTTTGCACTTCTTGCCCCATATATTAGAAACTGCTAGACCTGCCTTTGCCACGTCTTCTCATCAATGCGAATCGAACTTTGCTTGCATGATTCAAATCTTTGCGATTACTATAATTTACCTTACGGGAATTTAAAAATACGTTTTCAAGTAAAAATAGCTTCTACGGGCAATATTGCAAAGAAGATAAAAAAATAATCACAATTATTATTATTTTTTTAAAAAAAGCAACTAATGTTATTATCATAATCATAATAAACAATAAAATAATAAAATGATCATAGCAAAATGTAATGAGCATTGCTAGAAATGTTCGAACTGATCATAAATTTTAAAAATTCTTATATGATTTTTTAATTCTGATATTGCGTTGGTCCATTTTTCCACTTCCAATTCAGAACTTCTTAACTATTTATTGCTTCAATTATGTGACACATACAGCAGTTTCGAATTAAATTGGCACATAGGATTTAAATCGTCTTATTTATTTATATTCTATATCGTTAACTAAAATTTTAGCTTTGATAATTTAGTAAGATTTAATTAAAAGCTAAATCTTAATGAAAAGTTTGTAAAGCCCTGCAGTAAAAAATCAAATGCATTTTTATATGTATATTGGTCTTAAAAATATTAATATTTTTAAAAATATTGAAGATAATGTAATATAATCTCAAGTGGGTTAACATTAAAAAATATTTTTATACGAATAAAAAATTAAATAGCTGTTAAATATGATAAAATAGATGTGTAGAATGCTCAATAGCTAAAATAGTTATTTATATGAATTTATTCATTGAATAATATTTATATTTATTTATATTTATTACTATTAATATGACTAGAGATTATTACTATTGATATGGCCATTGATATAGAGATATGTAATTATTTAAAAACAATAGATGAAATGGATTATATTTTAAACACATGTATTTCCATTTTTTATTTTATTTATGTTTATTACTGTTTACATGAGTCATGTTTATACATACTGGAAGTTGCAATATTTATATTGATTAACAATTATATATTGAGTTATAGTTTTATTATTGAAATACTAAAGAAATTTGAAGCGAGTTTATTCGTATTCTTATACGTCATGAACTTTTATAATTTTATATTTTACCCCAATTTGATCATTTTAAATAATTTTGTGAAATCATTAATAGTTACTATTACTTACTTGTGGTTTCTTGAGAAATAGAGAAAAACACAATTAAATTTAAAGAATTAAATTTCTGGCAGAACGAAAAAAATGAAGTACCTACATATCCAAAGATTTGAAGGACTTTTTTTATAACTCAAATAATTTCTATAGATAAAATTATTTTATTATTAGTAACTATTACTCCATTCTATGATACATATTAAATTTTGTGCTATTAAAAAAATTAATTGTCATATATCTATATTTTTTTTTGCAGGTATTTAATCGATTTAATTTGTATTCGCCTAGCAGCTGACGTTTTTGAAAGAATAAGATATCCTTTATTCTCTTTTTTATAATTGTGGCTATTGACTGATAATATAACATTTTTATAAATTTTGAAAATATAAATCTATACGGTATCACGTGTCTAGGGCATTCTTTCTTTTGTAAAGAGATGCTTTAACAGTTATTTTGCAATGAAGCGGATTCTTTGTATTAATTTTATACCTGTTCAGCCACAATAAATGATTTAAATGAGTTGTAATTTGGTTATTAGAATAAAATTTTGCAGTAAAAAAATATGATACTTATAACAATTTTATAGAGCACATTTATTAAAAATTTTGTTAAAATATGTATTTTTTGGTTAGACAAATTTATTGTAAATAAATAATAATATACATTTTTTAATAAATATAATTAGTTATGGAGATTAAGTGGCGTTGTGGTAGAGCCTTGGCCTTGCTACCAGAAAATTCCGAGTTTAAATCCGCCTTATATGCAACCTGATTTCAAACATTAGAGATATTCATTTTCATTTAATCATATAAATGAAAAATATGTTTCCAAGTAGAAAAGGCTATTTCGGTCATTACTGCAAAAAATAAAATGAAAATTCTAAAAGGACCATTGGGTTGTCTTCATTAAAAAATTATATCAAAAGTAATTCGGTACAAAATTACATCAAAAGTAGTAGGTTATTGTATTTAACGCATTCATTGAATACTAAATCGATAATAATATATTTAGGGGAAAATAAATAATTCTTTTCATTGACAATCTTTCTAAATTATATCAGTTCACGGTAAAATTAAATTAAATGTATAATGTAGATAAGCAGAGGATGTTTATTAATGAATTTAAATTTTATTAACAGTTTAAAATCTCTTACTAATTACTTATTAAGTTACTAATAATTTTATACATATGTGATATATGACACTATAGAAAATACCTTAAGTACATTACATTAGTAATCTTATGTGTAAAATACTTCAACGCAATATCCTATTTTAATATTATATGGAATAACTTTTATAAAATGACCCCTATTCCTTCTACTTTAGTGTCAATTTTTGAAGCACTTTAATTATAGAATAATTGTATTCAAGCATAAAACAGTTTATATATGCAATGCTAATGGAAAAAGATAAATTTCACATTGACTTCATTATTTTATAAATTCTAATAAACCTTAAATAAATAGTGGATTAACTTAAAGTAAAAGTGACTCTATTTAACCTCAAGTATTATTTTGAGAATACATTTTGAGCTTAAGTAAATTCAATTCCAGATTGTTTCGGATGCAATTATATGAGTACGCAATCCCATAAATAAAGAACATTTTTGGCAAGTGGATCTATTTCATTTTTTTTTTCATCTAAAATGTGGCTATCTTATTTCTTTTAAAACAATTATAATAATTTCACAAAATAGCGCATCCTAAAAATCTATCACTCCTTCTGTTCGGCTGCATGCCATATGGTCACAATTTTGCTCGGAGCGGACCGAAAGTATCATGTTGTGATTGTTTTAAACATTTGCCAAACTAGAAAAAAATATGTTCTAATGTCCGTCAAGTTTTTTAATGGTGTTTTTTTGTTCACAAAAATACCGCAAGATTTAGGAACCCCTATCGTGTTTCGAAAGTCAGAGACTGTTAAACTGTGAAGAATTGAACCTCCGTTAAGAACTTATTCTGCTAATTCGGCTTTGAATCCTTATATCTGGACTATTTTATAAGAATCATTGTTTACTATAAATTCAAATTCTGTACTATTATTGGTTATTATTGAACCATTTTTTCAAACAGAACACAATATTTTTCCAAAACAATTATAATTTGATCAAGTCTTTTGCAAAAATTGCTTTGAGTTTAGTCATTAAATTTGAAATGAACATGGTAATGTTCAGTTTAATAGACAAGTCAATGTATAATCATAGACTATTAAATGCAATAATTGAAGTTAAACTTATTTAGGCGCGACTAGGATGTAAATCTGTACAAATGCAACGGAAGTGCGTTACGGCAGATAAGATAAGATAAGATGAGAGAATGAGATTATATCGCCAGCGAAAAAACAAAAAAAAAATACCATCAGTCAATGAATGTGTGTTAATTTTAATTATATGAAGTTCTTCAAATACAATTATTACATGATGAGTGAAGTTGCGAAAACAATATTTGTTTAGGCGTTGTTTAACATAATCCACTATGTGAACGAATATTATAGAATTTATTAATCAGCGATTACTTCATTTCTCTAATAAGGGTTCATTTCTAGATGCTAATTACAATGACAAACCGATCATGTCATATTTGAAGTATGACTTTAATTACATTCATTACATAAAAGTGTATAATGGTTGAAACTAATAAATATGTGCATCACAAGTGTTACCATATTACTAATAAACATTATTCAAAATTGTTATATGATGTATTTATTTTTACTTAAATGCCATCTCGTACAGTAGCAAATAAGTGTTACTTCAGTCGCGTGTGAACCTTAAGCGCTCTTTTTTTTGTTTAAGGTTATATTATATAATATTTTTGATAAAATTGTATTCACTTGCCTAATCTATCTAGATCAATTAATGTTTGTTGAATGTTTTTTGTTTTTGGTAAATAAAGTTCAAGTGACTGCATGATATTAAGCGAATAGTAGTATAAATATAAAGAATATAAAAGTAAGAGTTGGGAACCATTTTATTTTTTACCGTATAATAATTCACAAAAAGCGTCTAATTTCCGAAAACAGCGCGGACCTCCGAGCAAGGTTATAGAGATCAAATTTCGCTTTCGGGACGACTACGAGATATCTATCATTAACGTGCCAACATGTTATATTATATATATATATATATATATATATATATATATATATATATATATCAGGGGTTTAAAACTCTTAGAATTATAATTTTCATAAATACCAAGCTTTTAGTAATGATAATTTAGGCCATAAGAACCCCATAGAGTCACTCCATCTACACAAGGCATATTTTTTTATTTGTTATTTTTTGATCAGAACTATCTATTCTAAAAGCTGTTGTGAATCGCAATCATAATGTACAACTTGCAATGTACATTCTTTAACTTAGTAAATAACTCACAGGTTGACTTTTTATATTTTTTAACTTCCCGTAGGGTAAGTTATAGTAATCGTCCAAAAATCGAAATCAAAAATTTTTACATTTCTCGACGTTTTGAAGGTTTTTGAACATTTTGGCATACTTCAGAAAAAAGGGATGTGTGTTGTGTGTGTGTGTGTGTGGGTGTGTGTGTGTTGTTTTGTATGTCCGCTTTTTTCGTCCCACGTTTTCGGGCGCACGGATCAACCGATTGAATGGTTTAAAAAACATTCGATTCCATTGATAGGGAGATGTGCTGATTAGTTTTTGGCAAGGCAGGTCCAGCCGTTACGGAGATATGGAGCAAAGAGTGCAAAAAATTGAAAGCGAGTTTTTGAGAGAACGGAACAACCGATTTGAATGGTTTAAAAAGCATTCGATTCCTATTAATAGGGAGATGTGCTGATTAGTTTTGGCAAGGTAGGCCCAGAGGTTTCGGAGATACAGAGCTAAATTAAAAAAAATGGCAGTTTTTGAGAGAACTAAGCGTCCGATTAAAATGATTCAAAGAACTTTCTGCTTGTTTCAACAAAATAATTGATTTTGGAAAAAAAAAATTTTGTTTTAATTTTTTTTTCAAAAATTTTTTTTTTGTAATTTTGGACTAAAAATTCAAAAAATCACCCAGGCTAAGCACAGTCTAAGCGCCACTCTGGTACAAATGCTTACGCAAGTGCGTTTAGACTGTTTGTGTACTGGAGCACTTTTCCAATTTTGTGAAAAATTATTGAAAAATGTGAAAATGCCGCCAATCTGAGCACAGTATAAGTGAAAATGTCGCACAGAATTATTTGCAAATGCGTTTAGACTGTGACTATGCAGGAGCACTTTTTCAATTTTGTGTAAATTTGGCAACTTTTTTTTTTTTTTGAATTTGATTCGAAATGAAATGACGATTGTTAATGTTCTGGAGATGATAAATTGATTTATTTATAATTAACTTTCCATAGGGTAAGTAATCGCAAAAAATCGAAAATGAAAATTTTTATATATCTTCACGTTTCAGAGGTTTCTGAATATGTTGGCATACCTTGGAGAAAATTGATGTATGGTGTGTGTGTGTGTGTGCGTGCATGGTGTGTGTTCGGATACAAATTTTTCGTCGACGATTTCGGGAACACGGATGAAGCAATTTGAATAATTCAAAAAACATTCGATTCGTATTGATAAGGAGACGTGCTGATTAGTTTTGTCAAAAGCAGGTCTAGCCGTTCCGAAGATATGGGGCAAAAAGGGCCAAAAAACGGTAACTCAGTTTTTAAGAGAACGGGAGCGTCCCGATTTGTATAGTTCAAAAAACATTTTACTTGTATTAACAAGATGAAGATTTGATCAAATTTTCATGAAGATAGGTCTAGCGGTTTCGGAGATCTAGTAAAAAAACTAAAAAAAAATAACATATGGCGGTCAACAATAATCATTAGACATTAGACATATGCATATCAAATTATCAGATATTTTATTGAGATTTTAACAAAAGTATAAGTTTTGTTTACATTCCTATGGGTTCCGTACTATGTTTTTCCGTTAGACAGCGACGCGGCGCTTACGCGCTTTATTTTTTGTCTCTATGCAGTTAAAGAAGTACGATTGCTTTGAAAAAAAGTTCAGATCTTCCCAAATATGTCAAAATGAAGATAACATTTTTTCCAGAAAAAATTTTTATAAAAAAAAATTGTTTAAAAATTTTTTTTAAAAAATTTTTTTTTTTCAAAAAAAAGTAATTTTTCGTCCAATTTAAAATTTCCAAAAAATCTTATTTTTTTCGAAGTAAAATTTTTTCAAAATGTTAATCGTTTTTAAAAAAATAATATTTTTGGCACGGGAAGTTCCAGCAATTTGCCTTAAGGCACGATGCCTTAATTGCCTTAAGACAGAATTTCACTTACAGCTAGTTATTTTATCTTATTAGAAATATTTCTAATAGTGATGTGATTCACATCATGTGAACATATATTGTACCAATCAAACGGGTATTTTTACTTCATATCATATTTGATATTGAATCTTAAGTGAAGATCTTATTACTGATGCTTGATATCAATCGGGCAGAAGTGGCTATCCCTTAAACTAATGGTGTAAACTTGGCATTACTTTGCACTAAATAATGCATATACAATGACACCATATTTACCATTTATTTCATTTAAATTATCGTGGTTTTGATTAATGTGCGCAATAATTTTTCTTATCCTTTTATTTTTCATTCATAATTATTTGAATAAAACCCAGATTATAATATTTTTTGTTGAAGGAAACTTTATAAACAGTGTCATTGATTTTTTTATGTAATTGCATTTGTATATTTTTTTAATCCGTCAATCACAATTAACTGCTTAATAAGCAATGTACATTTGTTGATAGGGTTGCATTAGTACTAAAATTATTACACAATTCAATTTCTTTTTATTAAATTTATGAAAAATGAGAATTAATTAATTTTATATACACTTTTATGCTCTAAAGTGCTCTAAAGCTTCAATTTGTCTATTATTCAATATAATGAATCTATAACATTATCAATAATTTTTATAAATATTTTCCGGGTTTCACATCCCTGGCTATCTGACCACATGATTTATTTACGTATAAACATGAACAATTATTGCATCCTGAAGGGCGAAAGGGCAACAAAGAAAAAATAAGTTTTTTTGCGATATCTTTTAGATTATTTTACTCATATATAAATGAATATATCTCATCTTATACATGTATATGTGGAATATCTACTAGAAAATATGTTGCACCTGCTGATTTTTTTTGGGTTAAATTTTTATTTTTTTGGATTTCATTTTTCGGAGTTTTATGATTAACGTTCCAATATTTTAGCGTATTTGCTAGTCTGTAATTTGATGCCGAGACGCGTGTCCTGTTTTTAAATCTTCTAATTGGGTCTCATTTTTTTACAGAGAAATGAGATGATATCAATTTTTTGGTAAGTCTAGGATAAAGTATATTGATATAGTCAGTTTTTATTTCATCAAATAATTAGGCAATTTGAAAATAGTCACAATAATCACAAATTTTCTTCATATCATTTTTTTATGAATTTCATATTTTTTTATATTATATTTTATATTATTTGACCTTGGTTTAAAATTCAAGGAAACTATGTTGCAATTGATCGGTTTTCATCAAATAATGAATAACAAATTTATTGTCGTATGATAAACTTCATTTTTTTTCAATTGTGAACTAAATTAAACTAAAATATATAGTAATGAATTCTAATTAATTGCCATTAAAATTACATGAAGGCAATAAATATATCTATTGTATATATCAAAAGTATGTTCAGTTTCAATTTTTCGCATCGTATGGATTTTTTTAAATGTGTATTTGTAATTTCTATTTTTTTTATTGTTTAATGAAATTTTTATAGGTTGTTTTATAGTTTTAAATTTTTTCTCAAACTTATTTAAAATTTTATTTTATAAAATAATTTAACAATTTTGTAGTCAGAAATTACAGAAGTATTTTTTTTTCTAGAAACTGAACGACCGAATGTACCTTACAATAAGTAACTACTTCTTTTACTGATATCATTAAGCTCTATTAATGTCTAATTTACATTTATGTTGAATTAATTATATTAAGTTTATATATTTTTTTAATTAATTTATTTAGATTTTTTTGATTTTTTTATTGTTTTGAGAAGCAATCAGGACTTCAGAGTTCTATAAGCTGTTGGTTTAATTTGACAAATATCGATATTCGATTTTACTGATAATCACCCAAACCCAAACAGTTGTCTCATCTCTGTGTGATAAATTTTATTATTACAATTTTTGTAATTGAGTAAATATTTTATTGATGCAGCAATGCTGGATGAGGGCTATTACTCTTGGAAATATATTGCTATATATATTTCCAAGTGAAAACGGATGTCAATACTGCTTGACATCAGGCTCTTCAATGTAGGATCGAACTCGAGACCTCTGATCTCACTAACCATTTACCCATCAGTAAGCCCATTCAGAAATTAAGAAAGAAAATTATGAATGTCTAATTTAGAAAAACTTTCAGATGTATGTACAGTAAAAGTATCGTGCTTCTAGAAAGAAAACGTTTATGTAAAATACCGTATCGTTACTAATACACACACACACACTGATACTCACACATATATATGTAGTTGTAGTATACAACACACTATCCAATTGTGATTTTTTAAATTAGTATTTTTTGAAAATATTGTGTATTTACGAGTTTAATGTTTATAATACATAGTGTAGTGCATTACCATATCTTGATACCATGGATTATTAAAAGTTTCCAATTTAACACTAAGATTAACTAATTTTTCTACTGAATGAAGGCTAGGATAATAGCCGAAACGTATGGATTTAAAATAAATTTTTGAATGAAAATCAGGATTTTATTGATGTTATGCCCGATTATTAGACTTTGTTAATACATATGTCAACATCAAATTCAGAATCATACAAAATGTATATATACATATTAGTGTTCTTTAATTATTATTTAATGTCCAAATAATTTGCCTTCACTTATCCGATCAATTATCACCGACATATCGGAAAAATACCGTTTTCGGAGCATTTATCTCGGTGACTCAAAAGCGGTAGCTGTCGATATTTAATGTCAAATCAAATTTCGAGTGCAAATCTTTGGTCATCTCATTTGTTTATTTTTTTCATTTAATTTTATGGACTCTTGGCCTCTGCCATAAAGCCGTGCGTAAATTTTTCGATTCGTCATTATGTGTGCAAATATTTGCTCGTTACTGACTCTCGCAAATTACACACGACGGCCAGGCGGTAGCTGCGACCTGTGATTTGATAATGACTGTTGATTTTTTAACGAAACGTCGTTTGGGAAAGGAAAGGTACGCGCGACAGGTGTTTCGGGACTGAGGATACATTCGACAGAGCCAGCGCCAAGAAATATTTACAGAAGTGGGCATATATAAAAAATCGTTGCTAAAAATGGCTAATACACCTAGTTTTATTCATTTTTTTATTCTTCATTTTATTTACAACTGTCCAGTTAAGGATACTTAATAAATTTTAGGAATTTACAGTTGTCAGTCGTAAAGAGACCTCGTATACCAAATGGGCAGGCTGGAAAAACAACTCAATAGTTGTTTTCTCATTCGTTATAATATTAACAATATTTTATTGATAATGATATAATCTTAACAATTTACTTATAAATAATTTCTTATAAATAATGACAAAGTTTTTTCAATCTTTATTGGAAAATTGATGACTTAAATCCATGGCGCTTTTCTTTTCATCGATAGTTCTTTGTTATTAAGGAGTTTGCTAGTGAATTTGGGTGATTGATGAGCTTGTTTTTATATTTATATTAAAAATGTGTGGCTAAAATGATCTACATTATTTTAAATCATTGTTACCAATTTTATTAATTGGATTTTATTTTCAAAACTGCTTTTTTGCATAGATTTTCTATTTTTGCATACGTTTCTGCTTATTTTTTTGCACATTGCGGACTCTGCTAGTTTTACAAATATTATTTAAAATATTTAGTTTGTTATTTATGATCGTATGATTGTACCTGTTTCCATTTCCTAATTATGTGAATGTAAATGATATCGTAACATTTAGTAAGATTTTTTGATAATTCATCGCAATATAAGCGATTATTATTTTATTGCCAACAGATTAAAAACACAATAATGTGTAGAGAAAATTGTTATGAACATATTTATTTTAGTTTATTTGTTTTGTATACAAAATACAGCTTTTTTCTTACTTTATTATTTTTGTAATAATTTTATTCTGCAATCAGTTTTTTTCACTAACAATAAGCAGAAATTGATAACAATATATATTTGACAATATTACCTAAAAAAAAAATAGTAGCAACAGTCATTTATTCACTAGTGATTTATAATATTCAATAATAAAAATAACAAAAACCAAAGAAAAAATAGGGAAATACAGCAGAACAAAGCATTTAAGTTTGACGGACCTAAATGATATATTGTTCCAATTTTCTTTTCAATCTGATGGCCATTCCAGATATACTCTAATAGTAATTTCATCAATTTTTCATCTAATCTAATCTAATTTTAGATTAGACAATTAAACTATATTGAAAATAAAATTTTCATAAAAACCAATATTTAATGAGTTATAAAATAAATAATATCGAGTGTGAAACATTAGCTTTTAATAATCCTTAATAGAGAAAATATTCTTCAAAAAATTATAAGAATATTTTAAAAAATCATATAAAAAAATTCTAAATAAAATTACTAAAGTCGAGTTTTGGGAGTCAAAATTACTGTCAAAAACTTTGATTTGAAAAATTTGAACTTCATTTATATTATCTTTATTTGTACATTTTACAAAATATTTTATCAAAAACTCAAATATAAAAATATAAAAGACTTTAATATAAAACGTTATAGCTATAATTCCTAGTGTTTTTCTTCATGGTATAATAAAACAGTTCGTGTAAAAAAAAATTGGTATAATTTTAAATACTATAACTCATGCATATCTACCTAATGACATGATGTTTTATATTATATGCTTTAAATTAGTATAACATATTAATTTAAAGTTGTTTTATTTAGAATCTTTTGGAAAATTAACTAATAATATTGGTTACTGGAAAGTATATGGAATGTTTTTGAATTATGTTAATTAAATCAATATTTTTGACAAATTATAACAAATAACGTGTATATTGTTGCAAAATTAATGATTTAGCATAGGTGTTGAAATTAAAATATAAATAGTAAAAATTTCATTAATGAATTTGTTCCAAGTTTGATAGCGCCTCGAGCAGCCTGATATCAAATAGTGATGTTGGTTTTTATTTGAAAATATAGACAGCAATATGTTTTCAAATGAAAAAAAGCTCTTAGCCGGCTCTTCTAAAACAGTAAAAAATCATCTCTATTATAGAAATTGTACTAATAAAATCTATTACATAGAGATGGGTTAACTGTTTGGGTTGTCACCTGTAAAAAACAATGTAATTAAGTGAAATCATTGAAGCATCTCACAGACCTTATGTACTGATTGCTGTTCAAATACTACTAATAAATAAAAAACGTATCAAAAGATAGTTGCTATTAACATGTGAAATAGTTACACAATTAATTTGTGAAGTAATTACTATTAGAATCTTCTATTTACTAAGTGGAATGATAGACGAAGGGTAAAGGAATTATTTATTTGTGGTGGCTCTCACACCATGGACCTGCCTTCGGAGAGACTTCCATTTATTATTATTATTATTCACCCAGTTTTAATAATTTTCTTGTAACTTCTACGATAAATTAATTAAATTTATTAAATTAGTTGAATAATTTCTTAGACTTTAATCGCATAAACATAATTAATTTTTCAATAGCCAATTTCCCATCCGATCTGTACCTGTGGTTCGTCTCGTTACAAGGCGCGAGTTTGTTTGCACGCTGAGTGTGGATTTCGTCTCCTCGCAACCTATACTTAAGATGTTATCTGTTTCTTCATACCTTGAGAGCAGTGTATAGGTATCTCCCAAGAACATCATCTCTTACAAAAGACTTTTGCCGAAATTACACCCTCGGGCCCAACAATACTTAGCTCAGACCAAAATGAGCAAGGCTTTTGGCAACTGGGTGCAAAAAATTCAAATTCTGTACAGGGTTGAGGAGGAAAGAATTGGAATAAGATATTACTTTATCCAATATACATTTGATATGGATAACATATCATACAGAACATCTATGTTAAATTTTAATGCTTTGAGGAGAGGATTTTTTTTGAGCTTTATTTCTAACTATTAATACTATTTTAGGTGTATTAATACTAATTTTGTAATTGCTTCAATAATAATTCAAGAATGTTGCCCATTATTTTATTTATCACTAATTTTGTGCTATTACATAATTTTGGGACGTTTTAAATGCTAAGTAAAGTTATTTTTTAATGCTTTTAATTACAATATGTGTTACAATTGCTAAATAATGTAACATCTAGTAACATAAGTGAATAGTAACTATATATAACTAGCAAACCCGACAAACTCCGTTTCGCCACCAGATGGTTTCGTGAGACAAATAAAGAAATTTTTTGTTGTTTTATATTTGAAAAGGAAAAATTTGATTTTATTACACAACAGTAATGAATTTATTTCGATTACAAAAATGAAGTGTTTTTTAGTTAAGGCAAACTAGAAATTGCAATTGTTTGAAGTCAAACGGAAGACCAGTCGGAATCATTGGTATGTCACCAAATCGCCAGCAATTTTTGATTGAATGGTGAAATTCAGTGCGTGTACATCATTATTCTTTGCGGCAAGAATTGCTCGTTGACTTAACCAAGCATAATTCTGATAATTCTCACTAATGTCATTACTCGAATGTTTAATTACGGTGCGTGAAGTTCCAGCAATTTGCATTAAGGCACGATGCCATGCACCACTAATTTTCTTAGCTAAAAACCTTGCGGAGCCCGAGACCTTTCCAACGGATACAAAATTGTCGTCAGGAAGGAAAACCCGACTTATTTTTATATATATGTAGATAAATATAAAAATAAATAAAATACAGTACAAAATAAAGGATAGTATTTTCATTAAACATGAAACAATTCTTATTAATAATTTATATGATGGGATTCCTGGTAAATCAAGCGAGCTTAAAAATTCAACAGGTTCAATAACAGTTTAAATGCCAACCTATTATCTGGCAGTATCTGTTGCATTTTTAAATTCATCTCGTCAATATCTAAATTTCGGCAAGTCATGAATATTATGAATCTAAAGAATTGAAAATTGTTATTTTACTTATTTTATCTTTGTTATCTTGGTTCTCCAAGAATATTTTGAAGATAAACGCAGAATTATCTAAAGTTAAATTTAAAATACATACAGGTGTAGTGGCATAATTCCTTAGGACAAGATGCATCAACTTCCCGATACATGAAATGAAAATAATACGAATTGAGGTTGCGATGATAAAATTTTCAACTATTTTCTTTAAAACCATAGATTTCGATAATCACTAAAAGTTAACAAAGCATTACCAAATTAATATCCTTCAAACAAACTTATAATGTTTGCAATGGTATTAATTAATATTAGGTCATTTAATAGATTCTACTTATTCTACTTTGTGTAAACTATTTGTAAAATGTGTACTATTCAAGTTTCAACATTAATCCAAATTTTGAAGGTTTTTTGTAATCAAATCAAAGTGCATTTTATAATCTTTTTTGTAGGCCTATAATATTTGAACATCCTAAGTTTGTTTAAACCGTGAGTAGTATTATACTGAACTCCATTACAAAAAAATTATATAAAGCATTAAGATTGAGAATATGCTTTACTAATATTAATAGTTTCTGCATTTTGCGCATTTTAACGATTTCACACATTTGCTTGTAAAAAAACGTTTCGGTATGTCGCTACTGCTTCAAATCAGGCTAACAAAAGCTGGTGTTGAGCCTGGGACGTCTGTTTCAAATCCTATAGCTCTAACCACTAACCCATGAGCGAATCGTTTCAATACCAAAAAAACAATTTTATTTATAAAATTTTTATTACTTATCTTTTGATCTCTATAATTTATATTGACACATATACTGTATTCTATATCAATAATTTTTCTAACAATTTACAAGATTTACGCTATAATTAGATAAAAAAAATACATAAAATAAATAAAAAATATACCTTGAGTACCATGGAATAATGCAGCTACTATTTCTTGAAATTCCTTTAAAATTCAAAATAAGACATTGCACCTATTTGCCCCCTGGGAGTTTTACTAAACATAGTCCGACAGTTGTTTGTTTGATATGTATTATTTGTTTTGATATAATTAATGCAATTTTTACAATATAGTTGCTCAAAGTCAAAATGGAACTTTGTGCCCCGCCCTACTTTATAATATCAACTAAAACTTGTTAGAATGAAAATCCACATAAAGTTTGATTTTTGATATAAATCGATAGTGGGTACAATATAGTTCGTTATTGATTTATATTAAATTAGTATGTAAAATTAGCTATTTCATTTACCATTGATCTCTTCATAAAATTGCTTATAAGATGCAGTACTGCCCTAGTTCAGCAAGTTCTCGTTTGCGTCCTGCACGATGTATTTTTTCTTAAGACTGCTAAATCTTGTTTCAAAAAGCGGCTTCTTGTTCTTTGACACCAGGCAGTCGTAATTATTGCTTTTGAGCGAGAAACCAACATTAAATTACCAGAGTACACAAACATAATGCCTTGAAAGAAGTATATATATTTCGCATTAAACCTATATTCATTTTGTTGGGTACCTGCTTAAAACAAATTGTAAATAATTAATGAATGAAAAAATACCTGGGATGTATAGACCGGATGCGCAAAAACTTTTTTGAATTAGATTGACGTAGATTTTTGGTTCTAAAACTTCAACATTTTTAGCATTGATTTATAGATTTATTTAAATGAAAGTTTATTTATTCAATTTTTAAAATATTTTATTGATGATGTTGATAAAGTTTTATTATATTGGCTTTCAATCATTTTTTTTTCAAAAACTGCCTTATATTTAGATAACTTGTGCTCTGTTTATAGTGCCTATATGAAATTGCATGTCTAATTTAATCTCAGAAGCCATATTTTATTTTATCACTCGATGGTGTTCATGCAATTTTTATTATCAAGCAGATGTGTTATAATTACTAATAATAACGTGTAAATACAACGAGAAGATTTTAAGATAAAATGCCTCGAGGAATTGTAACTCTCATATTGCTGATAGCTGTAACAACAAATATTATACAAACAAATACAAAGTCATAATAAATATAAAGGAGATTATATTGAAAAATCAATGTATAAAATCAATCAAGAATAAAATGAATTATTAAATAGTGTACAAGATAATAGTTAATTCCACATAACGCGTGTTTTTCATATTTGCATGACATTTGGAGAGCTTTTCCATAAAGTTTTATTATATTCAATTTTACAATTATGCTTTAAAATGATTTTATTAATGTTTTAGTTTAATTTGGTTTTGCTAATTAGGCGGATTTAATTAAAATCCAATATTTATCAAATCAATAATAATTTTATTAGATGTCAATATTTTGTATACACTTTTTTGTTTTATACACAAATTCGTAGCACACTTAGTCTAATCTAATTATCTAATTAGAATAATCTAATTAGAATTCCAAGTTCGTTCTAATTAGAATAACAATCAACATCGATCAATAAAATATAGATTTTCTATTCTTCAGAAATACATCATTATTGTTATGACTAACACTATGCCAAGATAAAGTTTTCAGATTTATTTGTAAAATATCATGACCACAAATTATTAACTCAAATATCAAGCAGAGTTCATTTCGAAATTATATCGTACAACAAGTACACTTTTTTATGACTGCCTTGATGGCATCAAGTTTTTGACATAAAATGTTATTATTTTATATTTTTAATTTTAACAAGACAGCTGTCTGTTTCAAAATGCCAATGTGGTAATTTGTTTGACCAGAGATAAATATTTTGTTTACATTTTGTCAGAAAACGTTTAAATAAAGTTATTGTCCTGATCTTAATTATACGTAATGATACTGTAAAAGAAAGTTTTAAATATAATATATATAATATATATATATATATATATATATATATTAAAATTTATAAACTATATTATATTATAATTATTTCATAATTCTTACTTGAATAATATTTGAAACCTAATAGAAAAGTTTTGCAATTACCAAATATTTTTTTAAATTGCATAACAATACATGATTTTAACAAAATAACATGTTTTTTAAATGAAAAAAAAAAGTATATTTGCATAAGAATTGACATAATTAATGGTAAGGAAATATCACAAAACAGCTTTTAAGAAAAGATAATCATCTTCTTATATCTTTTTATTTAATTTTCACATAAATTATAATCTGTCTATATAGAAAGACATTGAGTAATTAATTTGGTAAATAACATTCGATTTTAAAGGGAAAACCTAATGGTTTACCTTTCATTAATATACTAAATTATGTTTAAATTTAATTTTAGTATTATAAAGAAAAAAAAATCTAATATATATACAATTATAAACACAAGAATATTGAAATACGATGTCTTTTGCAATAAAGTGCAAAATGGAGCATCAAACAAATTAGTAAAAACATAAATTATTCAAACATAAGAAATATTTCAAACGTATATGAAATAATTTTTTCAAACATCTATCAGGACTTAAAAGTCCTATGACCTGCTATGATGATATTTCTCAAGTACGACTACATAGGTTTTTAGTAGAAAACCGATAGTAAATCTATCTTTATCTGATATACTCTATTATCAAAATTTCTCTAATTTGTACTGCAGCAATTCCGGAAAATTGTTATTTCCACTTAGAACCATATTTTTATCTATATTCTCAAGTAAAAACGATCTTACTATTATTTAATATCAGGTAGTCTGAGGTGGGTATCGAATATGTGTTTTGAACAAAGAAATAAAAGTAATTATAGTCATTTTATAAACGCTCTTCACAAAGTTTGTGTACAATCTTAATAATCAATATCTCAATACTAGACATTTCATATTTAGTATACACTTTTAATCTACAATTATATATTGATATTATTTAAATTTTATAAACATTTTTTCATACTTGATATTAATTTCTGGAGCATAATCCGACTGTCCCAAGCGTCCATGATCATTAAATATCGCTTCGCATCACACGCAGCAAAGTGCAACATTATATTAAAAACCATTTATCGATAAACGGTAATAATTTTAAATATTTGGGGATACGAAATAATGCTATAATTAACTAAATGACAGGTATAGAGACTGCAAATTTGCACTTAAACGTTTAGCATACTAAATATTTAATGAGGTGTCAAAAAAATTATAAGGAATCTCATCTTTACTTGCGTAAACGCTTGTGCTATTAATGAATATGTGTATATGTAAATATAAATATACACATATATATATATATATATATATATATATTGCCAGAAGGCAAATGGATTTTGTGATGCCATGCAGTAGCGTTTTGTTATATGCATCACCATATGTTAATTCCTTCTCGGCGATTTTTATAATTCTCCAGAAGCGTGTGAGTATTTTTATGATTTATTTCTCTTCGCCAAAGTGCTAACTTGCTAAATTCAACACCATTCTTGCTCTAAGCTACATCATTATTTCTCGAAATAAACAACGTTTCGACGGTTTTTTCACTGCTGTCTCTTCAAGCATAATATTCCTTATTATATTATGAGCAGTCTTTGAATTCATTCATTTTTATTTTGTTTATGGAATTTGTCAAGAATGAATTTCTGTCTGTTTCGTTCCCTGCAGCGGCGAGAACAAGAGCATTAATTATTTTCCAATGTTTGCAATATTTTGTATTATTATCCTTTCTTTCGAACAAAACCTGCTTAAAGTTTTTTTTATGCTATTAACGACTATTAAGATTTTAAATTAAATAAAAAGAACATAATTTGAGCTTTATTATTGGATCTTATATAAAACGATAGGTTGAAAATATTTTCGAAATAAAACGGTTATGAATACGCATATTACTTAATTAAAAATATAATTACAAGTCACTTATAATATATATTTGTACTTATTCACACATATGTAAAGTGTGATGGTCGAGGCTGTCACGAATTTCCAATTTGCATTCCGGATATGCTAGAAGTAATATTCGCTCAGAGTTAAAGCTTTTGATTCTGGCTTGTCCCGAATTTTCTAAAGTGTTATTTTAAATATTCAATTATTTTTGCAAAATTTAAACCTAACAGATATGCAGATTAAAAAAAAGCGACATGAAATTGATATGATGCAATAGTGATATCAATTTTCACTTAAAAATATGTTTCAAATTGAAAATAGCTTATTTCGTGCACTGTGGTGTGAAATGGCAATTAAAAATCTTTCACAATATTTTTCTCTGAATTGAGTTAGAGTTTAATTCATTTCGCGGACATGTTTAGTATAATATAGAATTTTTGCACTCAGTAATTCTGATTATCAGAACTTACTTCATTAAAAAAATTAATTTTTATTATATATTTAAATAGTTAATACCTTTTGTAATTAAAAACAGGATGCTCTATAAATTTTTCTTCATTTTAATTTTACGATTGTGATTTGAAACGCTTTTATTAGTATTAGAATTTAATTTGGTTTCGCTAATTAGGCGGGCTTTAGTTAACCAATATTTAACAATTCAATAATAATTTTATTAGACATCAATATTCCTGTACATTGGATAAACCTCTCAATATGTATACAAAATGATGAGATAACATGAACTTAGTGTTGTTCACCATAAACAAAAAAAACTTTGAAAATACAATACATTTGAAAATAAAAATTTGTTGAGCTCTTTGCAAAAAATGTCAATTTTTTCAACTACAATCCAAAAACTTCATATCGTGAAAGTTGCATCTTTAAGAGGTTATTTGCGAAAGATTGTCTTATACTAATGAATGCTTCCAATAGTGTTAACAAAAGTTCGGATCACAATATGTTATATGATTCCTATTTAAATATCATACATTCTGTATACCGCCACGTAATTATAAAATTTATGTAAACTCTCCTTCGATAATTCAGGTTGATGAGTTATAATTTAAACCTTGTAGCTGTGGACTGTATTAAACACTGATTTGTTTGTATATTATGTATTTGTTGCAGTTCTAATTACAGTCACTGATTAGTTACTAAGTTGTAATGAAAGAAGATATATTTATATATTTATTTATTATACATATTTTTTCGCGGACTTTACTTTTAAAAGAGAACAACTAGTTCAATTAAAACACTCCGCTACCCCCTCTACCAGGGGTAGCAACCATTCCGTGTAAAGCTTAATGCCCTGAAGGTTGTCACCTTCATGGCCAATATAATAAAACGAAAATATGTCCGAACACATTCTTTGACAAATAGTTTTGTTTAAGATTAATAAGTCATATCAAGCACAACATTTCAAATTCATATCAATGTTTTGTCTGAAATATATTAAATACAATTTTAATTAATACATTCTATTTAAATTGTAGGAACTGCAGCGTTATGGACTGCAAAATGGAATTTCAGTATGGAAATACAAAATTGCTGATCAGAATTTGTGCGAGAGTGGAAACTATAAAAACTAATAATAAGGTAAAATTAAATGATAGTAGTTAAAGTGTATTTATTAGCTGTTTTATTATAATTATTACAATACTATATAATAACCTATAGATCTCGCAAGTGCTTTCGTGTATCTTCAATTTCTGTTTCTCGACCATTTTTTGGTCGAAATATACTTCATACATGTTATGTCAATATTGAGCATGTAAGTACATTTCGTGTTTGAAGTTGATAACCGTAAAAGAGTCGTTCATGATTTTTTCTTACAAGTTGCTGTCACTTCTCATCAGGTCTCACAAACCGAACGAACAATATCTGACAGCAATGAACAATGAGATAAGCCGTGTAAAATTAATTAATCCACGTCATTTGGTTCTCAAGCAAAGACGATTACCTACTCCGGAGCGGCGCGTTTTGTCGGACGTCTTTTGATAAAATACCGAATTATATCGCATTAGTACCATTTCGTATTGTCAATGCCGACAGATGGATTTAATACAAGTCATATTTGCAGTAATAATTAGAATTAACTGCGTTAAGAAAAAGAAAGTATTTCATGTCAGTAATGAAATAATTTTAAGAACGAGTTTGGGAAAAATCGGATCGAAATGTGCCAAATTCAGAAATGCTGGTACAGTAGAGTCTCGTTTATCCGGTCCTCGGTTATACGGATTCGCGATTATCCGGACACCCAACCACGACTAATCAATATGTATGTACATACCTACAACTCGAATTTTTACTTGATTAATTTGCTGTTTAGTATATGTATCTAATGTAACCCAAGAAAATATATATGTACATACCTAAGAAAATTTCAAATTTGTAATAAACCTTATTTTTGTTGATATCTATGTATGTATTTGTTATTTTTAATAAATAACAACAATATCTAGAGTTTCGATTATCCGAATACTTATCGACAGCAATTAGTCCGGTTAATCAACAGCTCTACTGTATTTGTATAATATTATTTGTGTAGTATCAAGTATATAACTACAAGACTTTGTTCAAATTAATTTGTAAGTAATTTGTTAATAACATTGTTATAATAGACTGATTTCGAATTTTTACAATATTCTTGAATTAACTTAATTTTATTATTACATTGGTGACCATTTATGTTACTTTCTCCATATTATACTTGACATATAATATGAAGGAAGTAACATAAATGGTCACCAATGTAATGATAATGGAAAAACATTTAGTAATTTTTCTATCTGATTGGAAAGACATTCAGTAATTTTGATGACAAATGTGTGGAGATTAGATTTTCAAGTACTATCCAGGGGTACTCATTTTAATTTTTAAAATTGATCAGATGAGAATACAGAAAAAATAATAAATCTCTATTACCAGCTTACTTATCCCTAAAAGGTTTGTTCTCTTATGTCTTCTGGAGATGCTTGATAAAAGCCAAAAATTCTTGAGATTTTTAACAATATTTTATAACTCAGAGACCGATTATGCCGCATAACAGACAAATGTTATGGCAAGGCCATGATTTGCTCCAGCTTCTATACATTATGTTACTGAATCATACCGAATACTGTCAAAATACATAATGTATTTACTGTGTATGTATTATTTGCGTTTGACACATAAACTGCAATATCACCCGTATGTTATAAAGTTGTCTCAAAAAGACCCTGTTGTGTAATATTGTTTTTTTGACATTTGTGCGGTTTTTAGGTTAGGTTTTCTATCTGGCAACCTAGCTGCACAACAACCACATGGCTTTTGTCAATATTTAGAACAATTTTGTAAGGAAAATTTTACATAACATAGCCTTGCCATAACATTGGTCTGTTATGCAGCAGAATCGGTCCCTCAATCATCTCATTGAAGCTATTTCCATAATCTTAGAAAATGACTAAAATTATTCTGATACCGAAACTTTGTAAATATCCTGATGGAATCTTACTGACCAATAATTAGTTTATTACCATCTTTTTTAATCCAAATTATCTAACATTTGCAAAATTAAAATAATGATTATAATTTTGCAGCATTTACTTGTAATGCTGTTATTTTGAATAAAATTACTAATGGTATTAAATATATGGAAAAATTCGGTGATATATCATCATGGTATGTCGTTAGAATTAAGACATACAAATCATTTTGTCGTACTTCAGAACAAGAGATTTATTCGTGTCTACATATATTTTTCAGATTCAAATTAGTCAGATTTTCAGATATAAAAATTTTCCCAATTTGGTTTATGTTCTAAATAACAAGTCAAATCATTTCGGAAATATGAAGAAAAAGTGCAAACATGGCCATTTGATGAATTATTATCAAGTTCTGGTTTAGCGGTTTAGAAAATGCAGAGAATTAGGTATATCTTTTGTCACACAACAAATTATCGAACTTTTAAAGATATTTTAACCATAGGCATAACAAATTTCTAGTTTCTAAAAATGATCACACAAATCACAAAACTCACTTATGTAGAAAATTCACTCTGAATAAACTCCTTTTAATAAAGAATTTATGTAAAATTTATTGATTCTACTGCTGAAATATGGATAGAAAATTAATAATTTAAATTGATATATTGGCTATATTCGGTTATAGTTATAGGAAAAAGTTAATTTTATTCCTATTCATTACAATCTGTCTATTTTTATACAAAGACATCCAGTAATTCTTTTGATACTACCAGAATGCAACTCACTAGTTGTCATTTTAGTATTAATTTTTGCAGTAATAATAAAAAATCTTTTTACTATAATAATGTTAAGTGAAAAATTGTCAATTTTTCTGGCTTGATGTCAAGCTGGGTGGATATGGGTATTTAGAAACCAGTGGTTGCTAGACCAATTTCTAGTAATAAAGCAACTGAAAAAAAAAGTTCTTCAAATTTGAAATATTTTATAAGTGTTTATTAAAACCAAACTCAATTCCTATCTTCTTATATTTTTGAAAGGCAGAATTCAACAAATACTATGCATTATTTTATAGAAAAAATAGAGAACAATTATGAAATCCAAATAAAAAAAAAATTGTATTTTAACTTTGGTGATGAATAAAAATAAACAAAAAATCGTATTTTACCTTTATCACCAAAGTTAAAATTCGTATTTTAATTTTAATGAAAAGACATTTAACAGCAACGGTTTTGTATAAAAAATAATATATGTACTTGAAGTTGCTTTGATATTCAAGGAAAACCGTCTAAAATGCATCTAAGTTTATTAACGTAGTACAAGTAAAAGTAGCAACATAACTTAAATATTTGCACTTTATCCAAACAATATGAAGATGACTTCGCTTAATATAAAAAATATTGCATGACTTTAATAAAAATCATCATAATTTCTTTTAAAAATTTAATATTTTCACATTGATTAAATTCGCGTCCTTTATAGAATTTTAACTTACAATTAGTGATGTGGTGTTTGACAGCAACGGTTTTGTAGTAAAAATAATATTGTTGGTAGGTGCCTTTAATATTCAAGATATTTCCTGGATGCAATGAAGTTTATCAAAGTAGTACAAGTGTAACTAGCAATTTAACTAAAAAACTTATCATTTATCCAATATGAAGAGGGCCTCGCTTGATATAAAATATATTGCAAGACTTTAATAAAAATCATCATAACAATTTTTAAAAATTAAATATTTCCACATTGATTAAATTTACGTCCTTTATAAACCATCTTGTAATTATTATTTATCACCTTTTCCGTTATAAAGACAACGTTGTATATTTTAAAATCGCGGCGCTCGGGCCGCGCTTGCGATCGCAAGCAATTTTGAAATTTCTGAGAGTAATTATTTTAATATGTTTGCTCACGGCTTCGTGCCTTCGCTTTGGTATTGTAAATATATTTATTTATACAACGGGGCATATACGTGTAATTTAATGCATCAAAAGTCGATCCATTATTTTCGTTTTTTAACTTTTATATTCGTGTGAGCGATTTCTCCTGAAATCAATTACAGTACGTGCATTTGGAGACGTGAGACTGTTTTTATGTAGCCAAATCTCATATGAGGTGGTTAGTTTTCTTGCTCTCTAATCACATCATATGGAGAGGTGATGATTGATTAAATATTTTTTCTAATTCATAATTTTCAAATCGTTTAGTTTTTCAATATTACGTGTTACATTTGCAAGGTGCAGACTTAGATTATGAAATAAATAATTGTTGAAATTGATAGGTGTTAGTTATTTCAAATTAATCTTATTGCACGCGATGAATTATAAAGTAGGCAAAAAATCTTGGTGCCAGTATTTTGCAAAAAAAATGTTTTTAAAATATATATAGATGATATGGAATAATTGATAAGTATTGCAGTATTTTATTGTCATACAAGCTGTTGGTTGAAGAATTATGGCCCGATTCTTCCATAAAATAGATCAATATTATGGCATCGCTATGTTACGCTGCTTTTTTTCATATAAAATGGTACTAAATACAGTCAAATTGTATTTGCTGTACGTTCAGGCATTTCACACCTAAAAGTTTTAGGCTAAAACCTAAATTTTCGTATATGTTATTATGACACATCACAAAGATGCAGTTATGATAACATCCATTTTTGACGTTTGTGCGTTTTCTAGGTAAGATTTCACATTAAAACTCCTGTCATTATACAATAAGCTAAAAAAGCTAGTTTTTCTTGAGATCTCATGTGAAAATCTGGTATCATACCGCTTGATACTGCGCTGGCTAAGGCTGGGATCAAATCTGGGACTAGGAATTGCTATCCCACGACCATTACTTCTACTTACGACTATTAATAGTTTTAATTTTTTTAATTACAAAAACTTTAATACTTTTTAATGAACCACAAGACAATGTGTTATTTACTAAAGTTTTCCAACGTATATTTTATATGCGTATTTATTAAAAAGTTGTTATATAAATTAATTTTACAATAAGAGTAAAATTGTTCGATGTATATATTAATATTTTATACTATATTTTTACCTGAATAATAAAGCAAAGAATAACTAATCAAAATCATAAGTCGAGTCAATTTTATTAAATATATATAGACAACATTATTTTGCTTACGTATTAATAAAACCAATTTTAAGTGCGATATATTACTACAAAGTGTGTTTAAATTTTAATAATGTTTTTAATAAATTGACAACAATTAATTACAATTTTAATGTCGAATATTAATATCATTATACGCCTCCAGACTTGCCAGCAAAAAATAAATTATATGAACTAAAAATATTTGATACTATGTTTAAGTTTGACAAATTCAGTTCACAACTTTATTTTTTAAAAAATATCATTTATTATGAAAATTTATTCATTGCAAATTATTCAAAAATTCTGCAAACTGCATGAATTCTTAAAACAACTTATTGATGCTGAATATTCAATTTCGTTTTTTTACCTCTGAAATCAAAACCATTTAAATCCATTACTAATACCCCATCGACCAACTGTTTATTTTAACTAATTCCAAAAACCTACTCGTCATTCTTCAGAAAGCTTTTTAACACTACTCAAACACGGTGCTTTCAAACAAATCCTTATTTCATTAGTTGTTTTCTGCTCTTCATCCCTGTAATAAATAGTTCAACAGGTGGTATTGTAAATTATAAAACCAGTGTTATATAAAAGTATCATAAACACACATTAGTTTTTACAAAACGCGATGAGCCCAATAAATAAATCTGACTAATGTACGACTGAGATTTTTGACCACGGATCGAGGTTAAGAAAAAATTTAACAAATAGCAATCATGTAATTTTATCGTTTGGTATCTTTTAGTTTTAAATTCTGTAAAATGCTTTTGTATTATAATAGATATATCTTGTGAATTAAACTTCTATTGTTAAAGCGATAAATAAATATTTAGATACATAAATGTTTCATATACAATTTTTTGTATTATAATACGTATAAATTATTTCCTAAAAAAACTATTGATATAATTTGTAAGTAGGTAAACATAAACACAACAAATTTCAATATAAACATTAATGTTTGAAAATTTTTTGATAATGCATTTTATATGAGAGAAATTTAAGATAGTAATATAAATTTAATAATTTCAATTGCCATTACTGAATTATTGAAAACATGAAGAAGAAAAATCTCTAATAACATACCGTGCTTCAATTTGGTTTAATTTCAACACCAGCAAAATATATTTTTATCTAAATTAACCTGTGTTCTTTAAGAGTTAAAAATTATTTTAACATAATTATTTATACTATTTAATAGAGTTATGCTATTAAAACATTTTCTTCTGGTACAATAATATTGAAAGTGTGGTTAAAATAAGAAATATATTTCTATAACATGGTTTTAAATTGCTTAGGGTTGTTGAAATTATAAATATGTTAATTCATTTCCGTGATATATTTTTCCTATATAGCAACAATCACAATCGTTGCAATTCATCTTATGAAGTTTAAATTTTATGGTCAATGTGTTGTTATTTGGGTTGGCATACGAAATTTGATTACTCAGCGTTTATTATAACATCTATAAAGTAACAATATATTTTTAGCTAAATAATGAGAAATATTTTGTTGTCGAAACAAAGCAATTTTGTTTCAGAAACTGTTCTTTATAATTTTAAATGAATTTACATTTTGGGGAGCCTTTGTGACAGAGTCGCGGGTTCAATCATCGTTACGAACAACCTTGATATCGAGCAGTAGCAATGTCAGGGTTTACTTAGGAATATAGTTAGCTTATGTGCTTCGTTAATTGGTCTCTACGCAGCTAAAAAAAAGTTTAAATTTTCTTACTTACCTTAAAAAAAAGTTTAAATTTTCCAAAATATTTTCAAATAAAAAAAAAACAAATTTTTCAAAAAGTCAATTTTTTCAAAAATGTCAAATTCTCAAATTTTCAAAAATTTTTGGATCTTTTCTAAAAAAATTAATTTTTGGTGCGAGAAGTTCTAGCAATTTGCCATAAGGCAAAATGCCATGCACCACTAGTTATAATCATAAATTAAATAATGATAAAATTACAAAAATATTTCTTATAATATTTTGTTCATACAATATTTGGTTACAGTACCTCGCTCTACATTCTACATATTTCGTAAAAGTGGCTCGCGCGTGCTTTTTATTTCCCTCTCAAACAACGGGCGCTGTTGTTTTATGATACTTAATTTCGTGTGCCGTATATTTTATTTTTATTTGGATTTCTGGAGTCCTTTTGTTCTGTGTTTCATTTTTTCATCTCATCTCGTGTAGGGTTTTGTGTGAGCCACGCCCGTTTTGGCCGCTACAGGTGTCTTGTGGAAGCGTTACTGCGGACGCCTCAGTTGTTAAAATCGCCGCCAGCATTCAACATCCGAATAAAAGCGCTTCTTAATGCGTTTCACGAACAGAATTGCATCTCAGATAAGCGCGTTTAAAATAATATTAAGGAGTTTCACTGCATTTGTTTTTATTAAACTTACATTCACCAGTCAAATATTTTTTAGGGTTCTTTATGATTTTCATGCAATTAAACTTGGTTTATATATATTTTTATGTAACTTATGCTCTAATGTTATTAATCGCTGTTCTCAATTTTTCCAAGCTTTTTTTATTATAAGTAATCGTCCAAAAATCGAAAATGAGCATTTTTATTTTATACACAAGGTAGAGCGGGGCTTAAAGGTGCGCAGACAAAAAGGTCCACCATCGATATCCCAAAAGTTTAGAGCTTTTAACAATAATATTTGAAAGTACAGGAAAAAAGATGTCAAACCAGCCATCACCTTAATTCTTACGATGTTGCTATCGGGAGATAAACAACAATATTTGAAAATCCATAACAAAAGTATTTTTTTGTTAGTTTTTTGGGTAGTGAGCACTATTTTTAAGTTTAAAAGACCTTAATATAATTTTTAAATATACATTAGTCAATTGTTTTATAATATATATTGTTAATTTTAAGCCAGATTCAACGTTTTTTTTATTTAACTTCTATAAAAGCTGACGTAGGTAGGGTAAAAAGGACTTAGCACCCAAAAAAACCTTTTACCTAGCAAAGGCGTAAAAAATGAAAAATAGCAAATAAAAAAGTAAATTAAGTTAAAAAAAGTTATGTTACTAGAGTTAAACTAAATAAATTGTTATTCCATCTCTACTGATGAATTTTTCTGACAAAATACCAGATCAAGCTTATATACAGTGTTATCTCTGTAAAAATGTGTTTATGAAATTTTTATTTTGAATTGATTGAACAATGTAGTTGTTGTTAGTATTTTGTATAATCTCTTTAAAAATAAAAATAGGATATTGGACCGGCTTACCTTCTGGCCGTCCAATTTTACCCCGCTTATGGGGTAGAAAGGACCAGGTGACAAATATCTGAAAAACTGCAATAACAACACATTTCTACAATATAGTATTAGAAGGGAGTTTTAATTGTTTGTTCGATATGTGTGATTTGTTATGATATAATTGGTTTGGTTTTTACAATATGATTACTCTAAATCAAATTTCATCTTTGTGCCCTGTCCAACCCTATATATATATATGAATTATTTTCTGAAAATATAAAAAAATATTGATTGGAAACTATTTTTACCCAAGCTATAAACTGTGATTATATTTTTGTGTTTTTTACTACTAAATTAAATCAACTAGTTACTACAACTAATACTAAAACTGTTTTAGAACTAATTTCTATATCTCGAAATTTGATTTATCGCAAGTTTTTCAACATATTTTTTATATTTTGATGTTTATTAATTAACATTGTTGATTAATATGTTCGTGAAATGAGAAGTTATACCTACTCAAATTAACCAATTTTGTAGAGCATATTTGTAGGCATATTCACCATTCATCTCTAAATATCTTTTGACAAAAAATAATAAATGAAATTGCTTGAAAGAAAAATCTTCTTATAAATACTTGAAATACATCAAAATCTGAGTAGTGAAGATGTTACAACATAGTCAGAATATGATATTAATAATAAAAATTGTGGCAGAATAATGTGAAATATTCGATTCCACTCAATGTGGGATTTACGGTTTTCTTTAATTTGCGATTAATTTATAAAAAACATTAGGTTATAATTACAATCACTTTTTAATTAAATAACAAATTGATGAATAATTCTAAATTGGAAATCATCACAAAATAATATGCTTCATAAAAAGCCTTTGTCTTTCTTTGCCGAAAAGTTATTTCAAATTTATCATTATCTCAATTGGAAATTTTACTTTGAAGTGATGAAATCCATTTTATTCTATTTCAAGTAACAAAAAATCTGTTGAAATCTAACAATACGCCCCTGGGGCACCTCTACAAATATTTGATATGGTGCACCTTACGGGTCAGATGTACCCCATGATTACATGATATTTCACGTCTGATTTACGACTTTGAAAGGTCGGTCTCGAAGAACTTCTTTCTCGTGTCGATTAATCTTAATTGTACGGTCTGCGTAAAGATTCACATATTGTTAAATATAACCTATGGTCAGTAGTCCATGTGCCAAAACCTGTAATGAAACGCTTGTGTAATTGATAAAAACCAGTATAAG
The DNA here is from genome assembly GCF_003426905.1 of Ctenocephalides felis. Classification (NCBI taxonomy): domain Eukaryota; kingdom Metazoa; phylum Arthropoda; class Insecta; order Siphonaptera; family Pulicidae; genus Ctenocephalides; species Ctenocephalides felis. Next base: position 26,173,892 of record NW_020539725.1, on the reverse strand, counting down.
TACCGTACAAACCTGATGCTGAGATTTATATGTCATAAATGATCACGCGCCAATTGGGACGGATAATCACAGACCACTTAATTTGTGGCCATTTTATGGAAGAGTTTTGGAAATTTTTGTGTGAATTTTAGCCAAATATTAATTGCCAAAATGCCTAAAATTCCGCATTATCCATAAAATTTATACAAATTTCTGGGTAGAGGGGCCTGAGTAATGTAGTGACAGTCGTCATAACAGCTAGACTATAATTTGGTTTGAGATAGTGTCCAAAAGGAAAAAGATGAAGTATGTTTGTTTGAACAAGTTTCCGAGCCCTACATTTATATCATCTCTAGACCGCGTTGCTTTTAAAGAGTCAAAGTAAGTTTTCATGTTCGATTTATTTTTAACTTTTCATAATAAACTGTTACTTGTAAACAGATAGATTTCTTTGTTTGTTATTTTGCTTCAAGTTGGGCATTAGTAGTACCAGCAATTAGTTTTTGCGTAGATAATTTGGCCCAGTCGGTTGGGTATGATTGTGATACTTTTTCTGGGTACGGTTGTGACATGAATTCCTCTCCTTTTCTGGTAAAAGCTAAACAAGTGTATAAAAATTTAACTTAACTAAGACTAAGATTTAAATATGAAAGAGAAAGAGAAAAAGGAAAATTTCAATGCAAGAAAACAAAAGATTTTACAAAGATTTCTTTTTTAAAAAAATATGTTATGTTGTATAAAGTTATTCTAACAATTAAAGTCGTTATAAGCCATTGTGATGTTTATTCCTATTATCTTGTAGCCTATTTTTATGCCTGTCACAACCGTCCTAGGGGTGTGACGATATGCAAAAGTTGGAAACTGAGCAAAGTTATAAAACTTAATTTGAGTATTTTATATTTATTTTATTGGATTTATATTTTTACAGATTTTTTTCTGTCTTCCTCATTTCCTTCAATTATAATATAATTGCACATTTTCATGTATAGAAGTTTATGCAATTTGTTTTTAGGCAAGATATCAGTTGCACCTTGGTCTATTTTTCTTGGTCTAATTTTCATTCCCATAAAGCATTCAATTAGATTTTAGTACAAAATTAATCATTCCTCTGAAGCCTTACTCAGCTTGGAAGATTATCAAGAAAAAAATTATAATAAAACTAAAGAGCTTTCGCACGTTTTGATATCGACGAAAACTAATTATCAGATCTCTGAGATAAGTTAACACCTCACTTATTATAAAACTAACGAGAAATAATCGGCGTGCAAACAGGTCCCATTGGCATAAAATCAACGAGGAATTGATTAATGCGTTCAGGTTTTGGAAGCACTAATTAAATTCAGAGTTAATATTTAAACTTCGAGTTGATGGAGTAACTAATTTATATGAATCAAGTATTTAAATAAAAAAACACATTCAGTTTAATATTTTCATTGCAAAACTATTATTTTTTAACTTGTGATTAACGTCGTTTGGTATAACTAAAGGAGACATATAATACCATCAGAGAAGAGTAATAATTACATATACTTAATAAAAACAAACATTTTAAGTTGATTAATTTATGTCTTGGTGTAACTGATGAAATATAACTTGGTATACATATGAAATAAATCTTAAACTAAATTTAAAAAGTGCAAAAAAAAATTCGTGCAATAAATAAAGTTCTCAAAACATTAATCCGTTTCGATCTTGCAATAAGTGTTCCTTAATGCCTGTGCCTCTGATATGTTTTAGCGGTATTTTTTCATGACCAAAAAACCATTACTTACAATCAGATAAAATACGAAAACTTATTGCATACATGCGAATAATTGACTTTATCACTAAATTACAAATTGCTATCGTTCATTATCGAAAAGTAATTAACACCTTTATAAGTCAAATCGGAAATCTCAATTTTGTCATCGCTCATGTAAGAATTATTTCATATAAAATGATTTGAAATATAATTATAATGTTTGAAACCGATCAGATTAAAAAAATAACAAAATAGAGTATTAGTATATATGTGTTTCAGTATAGTTATAAAATTATCGAAGATACAGCCAAAAATGGTAGTTCAGTTTTGCAGAAAGTTTGTGCCCATCGGTTCACATACATGTAGAAATATTGATACACGGATGATAGGTAGACTAGTAGACAGGTTAACAAGTCAACAGGTAGGGGGGCAGACAAGTAGACAAATAGACAAATTGGAAGACAAACAGATAGACACATGTAGATAGGTTGAAGTATAATGCAAACGGGTGGGCAGGTAGACAGGTAGACAAGTATAAAAGTAGATAAGTTAAAAACTTTGCAGGTAGACACTTAGATAGATAGTCACTTAAACAGGTAAACAAGTAGACTGTTAGACAGCTAGATCTTGAGCAAATCAAATATTCATTGATTAAATCGATTATTCACATATATCGGGCAGTTTATGCAACTTGTCTTAGGGCAAAAATGTCACTTGCACCAAGTTCATCACTTGTATCAAATAAAAATAATATACGCGTATAAAAACAAAAATGATGAACGGATGAATGTTTTCTTTCAACAAATTACATAGTTCTATGTAAAAGTTCGAAATGAGTATATAATCAATTGTTATATTTCGAAATGGTAACCAAAGTATTTTTTTGTTATTTATAGCAGTGGTTGTCCTATCATTTTATTATGCATTTTTATTTAGATGAGATTCAGTTTAATGTACCCAGAAGTTGTACTCTCAAGTAGTGATGGTGTATATTGATACAATTGCTGTAATACCGGGGAAAAGTAGATACCTCTACTGCTCGATATCTGGTTCAAAATTTAAATTAACATGATTTGTTGAGGAACTGAACAACACTACATTTTTTTGCAAAAACAAAAAAATATTTATTTCAGAGACTGAACTTTTATCAAACTTTCAACGTTTTAAATCGCTGTTTAAAGTTGATCCGGGGTCACAAAAGAAACGCGAGAGAATGGAAAGAAAAGAATAAGAATTTTCAGTAGCTTCAAAGGTAAAAATCCTGTAGATTCCACTCGAGTGATTTGTAATGTATAGGCAACTAATAAGTAGACACACAGCATGTATTTATTTATCATCAGGGCAATCGTAAATGGAATTATTCGAAGCGTGAAATGCGTTCAGGATAATGTTGTTCAATGCGAAATGTACCAACTAAAAAATAATAAAACGAATATTTTGCACTAGCTGACTATTTGTAAGCTCTGATACATTTAATATTCATAATTTTATTTTTATTCAATAATTCACATGTTTTAGCTGATTATACTATTAAGGAATATCTAGTTTAATTTTAAATAACGTAAAAGTATTATTATGTTTTATACTTTATATTGTAATTCATCCATATTATACGTATAATAATTGCATTTTCAAGTCCTCTTGGAACTATTCTGTGGGCTATACGTTTAAAATAAATAAATAAAATTTATTTAGAAACAGAAGAATTTTTAAAAAATAAGTAACCTATTTTGGATCCATCAATAAATCTTATAAATCTTATAAAAAATATATTTTTTCATAAGTGGTGACAACATTGAGATTTTCAATTTTTGTGATGTTTAAAATGCAATTTAATATAAATGTCAGCAAAGGAATTAGATTATTGTTTTAACTTTCTATGGGTCAAATTTGTGTTTCAAATGCAGAAAAATAGGGATATATGCCTTTTTATTTACTTATATAAGCAAAAGGAAGGAAATAAAATAAGCTTAATTTGTTTTATAGAATGTATATAAATTATTTGACTTTCTTTCAAGTCACCTTGGTCTATAATGTTCTTCATAGCTTCCGACATCATAGGAAATATGTTGTATAACTTTCAGCACTTCGAATTTTGCAAAAAAAAAATGCGATTAAAAATCTTGATGCAGCAGCAGGCTATATTTTCGCCAACAGTTAGGAAAATTGAAATGCAACTTTTATCGTTATTCTTGGCTAAATGGCGATTCTCCTACTTTTTGGTTGAAGCTTTAATGTGTTTGAGATATCGAATTTTTTTAAAAAAACTTAATCTTTTTTTCGATGATTTTTGAATATTTTCGACATAGTGCTTTGCTGTCTATGAAATATAAATATTCGAAATATCTATCAGTCCATGAAAGAATACTTCGGCTAGTTTTTACTGTGCACACTGTATTTCCTTTAAAACCGTTTTCAAATTTTCACATTTACTAGCAAACTCCTTAATAACAGAGAACTATCGACGTAGGTTAAAATGAAAAACGCCACTGAATTTAAGTCATAAATTTTCCTGATAAAGATTGAAATACCTTAGTCATTATTTATAAGAAATTATTTATAAGTAAATAGTTAAAATTATATCATTATCAATAAAATATTGTTAATATTATAACGAATGGGAAAACAACTATTGAGTTTTTTTTCCAACATGTCCATTTAGTATAAAATGTTCTTTTACGGCTGACAATTGTATATTTTCCTTTAATAAATGTCCATAACTGGACAGTTGTAAATAAAATAGAGAATAAAAAAATGGGGATACCTAGTTTTTTTTAATATACATGGAATGCCAATCAGTTGCATTTTATAAGCCATTGGGCTCTATTTTGAACCCCATTAGCAGGATCAAATATAGCGTGGTAGAAGATCGCCAATGATAATCTCGTATTTGAAAAGTATTTGAAATTGGATAAGTATTTAAATACATTCGTAATATTGTTACATCTATTTTCTATATTGATAAAGAATACACTGTATAATTTTTAGCACTTCGAATCTTTCAAAGAAAATGCTATGAAAAATTTTGATGCAGCACCAGCTTATATTTTTGGGATTTTGTTAGAAACATTTAAACGCATGTAACTTTTGAACGATTTGACATAGCACTTTGTTTGTTGTTATCAGATAAAATATAGTAAATAAAAAATCTGTAAGATAGTATCCGGTAAATCGATCTTAATATTTTAGGCAAGTGTAAATTCTTTTTTTGGTATTGAGTACAAGTTAGTACAACCTCAATTTTTCCCTGCTCGACTACTTCTTTCATGCATTCGAGTAACTACGTCATTGAGCATGATAAATACGTAAGGTTTGACAAGTTACACCAGCAACATGCGTATTTGTCCGTCAAACAACAAACAACTTTATATACGATGCACGACAAATTCAAAAAAGATAAATAAACAAGTATCATGGTTGATTACACTTGCTATATATGTGGTTACATTCACAACAAAAATAAGAATGCGTATTACTCTGTTTTTTTTTCTTTTGTCACACCTTGCTGAATCCTCAATTGTGCAAAAGGTGAATGCTAGGTACGGTTGACTGATTTTGTTCAAAAAATCACTTCAAAAAATGCGGTAGTAACACGTTTTTATTTCGATTTTTTTTTAAGAATACATTGCTTAATACGATTTTAGTTTGGAATATGCAATTGTTTCTTTGCAAAAAATATGGTGCAGGCGATTTTTAAACAACATTAATTAGTACGGTTTTTAAATAAACTCGCTCAAAAAGACTTTGATTTGAAATATATAAAGCGAAATTGCTTGTTTAAAATTTGTAATCAATCTAAAGCATTTTAAGTATTTTTTTTTCTCTCTTTTATTAATAATCATCAGAACATAAATAAATTCTATAAATTATTTGCATTTACGTTATTTACATATAATTATATGAAGTATTTACCCCAGTGGGTAAATTTTAAGTAAATCTGATTAAAAGTTTATTATTACACCATTACAAAGAAAGGGCTTAGCTAATAATTTTAAGACTAGTCTAAAATATTAACAATACGAACTAATCGAAATCATTTTGATTTGTTTCTATATTTATTTAAATAATTACAACTGTAGATACAATTTACAAATTATGGATTAATTTATAAAGAGAATCATGTTACAATCTGCCCAGTTGAGCTCCAAATATTATTATTAAGCAAAAAGTTAAACTATAGGGTGAATTCACTAAACTAAACTAAACTAATAGGGTGAATTCACTAAACTAAACTAAACTAATAAAATTCAACTAACTGTTTTAGGCTAAATAAAAATAATATAAACTTCTAATAATAGCTAGTTTCAAACCTAGAAGTATAGCTTTATGATAATCACACATTGACTTAGCAAGTAATATTGTATCATATAATTTGGCTGCAAGTTTATTGATATGAAAGTCAATATTTTCTTAGTGCTCTATTAAATAAAAGTACCTTAAAATTTTAATATTTCAAATCGTATACTCAAAAACTTCTAATAAGTAGGTAATTAACATTTGTTTTCTTATATAATTTGTAATGGTAACTAATTATGGTAAGATTTATTAGAAATCATCAAAAAAAAATGTTGCACTAAAGTAATTAAAATAGTATGTTTTTCATGTAATAATGTAATTATTACACCTGAGACTGGTTGTTTCGGAGTGAACCATAATACATCTTATTTTTCTATAATTTTTTATTTTTGATGCGGGTGGTCTTTGTAAGAAAAAAATGTCTCGAGTTATATTTGCCGAATCCCTTTTGCCCAAGAAAAATGCCGTATTTTTAGGTAGCATTTATCGATTTATAATCTACTAAAAAATGCTTATGGTCAGTGCATTATATATATATAGACATCATGCTCACTTTGATACGAGATCTTTTTTTTAAGACTAATCATGCTCCAGTCGTAAAAATATGGTTGTACAAAAGACCAAATAGTTTAAACTACATAGATAAGGATTTGATAAGAAATTGTTTATTAGAAACGAATTGAGAAAATTCTGCATTATCAAAAAATGCATAATACCAAAGGAGTTGAACAGAGGAAGAATGGAATTTTTTGTCCATGTTTTAGATATAGATAGGATGTGTATACATTTTATGTTGGCTTTTTAGAATATTTGTATGTCATTTAATTAAAAAAAAAACAAATTAAATATTTAGATTCTATTACAAAATAGATTGATAATAGAAATGAAAATTATATTCAAACGCAGTATCTAATGCACTCTTTAAATAATAAAGCAAATAACACACAATATTATACAAATAATAATTATATAATAATAATTATTATTATATAATAATAATTATGCCGTAGAGATGTCTTTATTTAAAAAATAATATTACAATTTAATGATTAATTTATTTATTGATTGAAATTATTTAAATTTAAATGTCTATTTTCCAAATCATAACCTAGGAATTGCTCATTTTTAAGTATGACAAATCACACCTATTTTCTGATTATCTAAAATATTTCACACATATATTCGATGTAGTGATTTAAAATCATTAATTCAAAATTCAACACGGGGATTATATCCAGCTGAACAGATTGAAATGTTAAAGCTTATTGCAATGATGATATGATTAATGATTGTGGATCGTATACTAAAAAAATTTAATCCTGCCAGACATGAAATATTTTAATTCATTCAATATATAATTATGTACAAATTTGCTACAACTCGGTCAAAAAATTAAGTTTTTTGTAATAAATTTGTTAAGCAATCATAAAGTAATACCTTTCTATAAACTAAAGTGATACCTAAATAAATGTTGAACTATGATAGGATTCTTTAATCTATTTTATAGTATGTTACAAAAACAGTTGAGTGAAGCTATTTTATGTCCACGTTGAGGAACCAAATTCTTTTTAAGTATTTTAAATTGAATTGAAATATATTGTTACAAAATATTAATAGCTATTTCGTTGAAAAATGATTAATGAAATTATATTTAAATCAATAAAAAACACAAAACATGCAAAAATAATTAAACAGTTATTTATTTTTAAAATTAAAAAAAAAACACAGATTGGGTGAAGTATTTTTAGTATTGCAAATTATTTAATTTTGCTAAATTGTCTGCAAATATTTTCTTACAATTAGATTATATAATTTCATATTTTAATATTAAACTATTTTGTAAATTATAATGCTAGTTCAATCACAATTTACCTTCAATTTTGTGGAAAAACCAAAATACACAATTATTTTGTTTCAGAAGGTATATCAAGATAAAAATCTTTTTTTAGAAAAATAGTTATCGTTACATTTTTTTTACAATTTTGTTTAAATCGGCTTCTCCGTGACTCAATACTCAATAGTATAATCAATGGTAAGAGCGCTTTGCAATTGCAAAGCGTTAGTTTCAAAATTAACTTAGACAGCCTGATATCTAGCAATAGTTATCTGTTTTCATTTGAAATACAGATATAAAAATGTTTTCAAGTAGTCCTTCCCTAACTTAAAAATTCTAAATAATGCATCAGTCTTACAATTAGAGAAATTCTTGTAACAAAAATATATGAAATGTGTTGCTTTCTATAAAAGCGACGTTGTTATGAAGAATATTCTTTTTAAGAGCTCATGGATCTGTTAAATTCCAATTTCTCTTAAAAATTAAAAACAATGTTATTTTTTTATTTTATTAAACTAATTTTTTTATTAGTTGTAAAGTTCGTAAGTTTACCAACAAACTATTACAGTACTTGGAAATCCAATATTGCGCCTGCTACGTGACTGCTATGCACGCGGAACAATTTTTGCCTGCAGGGTAATCAGGCTTACTCAACTATTTACTTTTGAATTAGGGGAAAGTACCCTAGTGGAGGACACCTTAGGTTATTAATAAATAAATAAAAAAATGAAGCGTTTATTAAATTTTATGAAATGTTAGATAACAAAGTTAGAAATCAAACCAAATTAAGAAAAACGCAACTTTTGCTAAAAAATAATTAATACCATCAATCAAACTTTGATGGTAAAAAATATGATTTTAAACAGTGGCACCTGGTACCGGACATTTCAAAAAAACCTGCATTGAACACATATGTAGCCATCGGCACACTCAGGAATGTCTGCATATGTGTGTTTGACGAATATTCTTAGATATTGCAAAAAAAATCACTTATTATCCACCCTCTTGGCTGGGATACACTATCAGCTGGTGCATTTACCATAAGATTTTTAATCTTTGACTAGGAAATACGATAAATGGCTGTATGTTGTGACCATTAGCACTTATACAGAACAAAATTAAATAATTGGAATAAATTACGTAAATTCTCACAAGAAATATCAATATGTTTACTGTCCGGCACTGAGGGACGACTTAGTGTCCGGTGCTAAAGGACAGACATTTTCGTTCATTTGGTGGTACCTACTAAAATTGTTTAAAAGATCTAATAATATTCTACCATTTTACGAATGACAATCAAGTATTACTTTTATCTTTGCATACCACTCAAATGTAAACTCGCTTAAATAATACGTCTTGAATAGAGTGTCCGGCACTAGGTATTGTCCGGCGTTACGGGACTTCTCCCTATATATATATTACGCCGGTAACTGCAATCATAGTGTTTTAATGAATATTATGAACAAATAAAAATTCATAATGTTGGGCATATAATAAATAATTTCTTGTCAATATTTAATAAAAGAGACATAAAAATTTTATTACACAAAATAATCAGTATACTTTTATCCTTAATTTTGCTTTTCTTTTTAGAGGGAAAACATCATAAACGTAGTAATTCTATACCATGTATGTAAACACGTTTTTATATTATTAGTGTATTCAAAATTTCGATTAATTTTTCCTAATATTGCATCTTCTATATATTTACATATGTTGGAAAACTAATTCGTTTTCATTTTCTTCTATTAATTTCTATGGGTAGTGTGAGCATAAGGCATAATTTCGGCATGTTTACGATGGCGCCTTCGAGATCTACAAAAATCGACGAATTTTCCTTTATGCATATAGTTATCTTCCATTATATGTTTAATAGTATTCCAGTTGCAAGAATATTTAGGATCATATTTAAATTTATTGCACTCACGATAAGTTAAAAGTTGGAAGTCTCCATAAGTGTGCTGATTATAAAGAACCTGCAAATGGTAATTTATGTATATATATATATATATATATATATATATATATATATATATATATATATGAGTGAGTTCTTGAGGGCGATACATCAAACAAAGAAAAGCCAAAGATTTATAAAATAATCTTTATTTCCAAACGTTTCGACATTCAATTTAATGTCATCATCAGTGGATATTACGTTGGTTAGTTACATATAGAGAAGTGTACACAGCACTAGAGATTTGGCACTAACATTTATACAACTAACTTGTCAGCACTATGCATTTTTTTATATAATTTTTTTGTATGATGTAAACAGAAAAATGATAGTTTTATTGAACAAAAATGTAAGTAGAATTATGTCATAATTCTACTTACATTTTTGTTCATTAAAACTATCATTTTTCTGTTTACATCATACAAAAAAATTATATAAAAAAATGCATAGTGCTGACAAGTTAGTTGTATAAATGTTAGTGCCAAATCTCTAGTGCTGTGTACACTTCTCTATATGTAACTAACCAACGTAATATCCACTGATGATGACATTAAATTGAATGTCGAAACGTTTGGAAATAAAGATTATTTTATAAATCTTTGGCTTTTCTTTGTTTGATGTATCGCCCTCAAGAACTCACTCATATATTTCAACATCAAAATTAACTACTAAATCATATATATATATATATACATATATACACATATATATGTAACATATATATATATACATATATGTAACATATATATACATATATATGTAACATACAGATATAAATAAACTAGTTGATATATTACCTTAACTCTCCAATTGTTTCTTCGTAATCTATGTAATTCAAACACAATTGTTGCACCTACATAGGGATAGAAATTGGTAACATTGAATGTGTTTCCATCAATTAAAGTACCCTTAGGTTTCAAAGCTGAAAGCAAGCCGATAAATACTTGTGTCGGTGCTACAAATACTGACATTTTCAGATCATCCTTCTTCGGATTTATTTCGTTTGTTTTGCCCTTCTTAACGAGCTCTAAAGTTTTCATTATGTACTTCAAAAGACGACCTAAAATATAAATTAATTTAATAGTGTATATTTTATGGTACTTTTATTGCAATATCTATTATAGTAAAATTTTGGCAATTTATTAATTTATTTTTCACTTCTTATTTAAATTACAAGCTGACTTATAATTAAAAACATATTAATTCTAATAAAAATTTTATTCTAAGAATTTACTTAGCTATAATATAAGAGAACCAGCGTGTGTACTATTTATCAAATTTGATGCAATTTATAGCGATTTTTTTAGATTGTCGAAATACTATTATGATAATACTTTGTTTATTACTATTTTGCAAGAACAAGTTTAATTGTTTTTTAACTTCCTGCATATAAGTTATAGTAATCGTCCAGAAATCGAATGTGAAAATTGTTGCAGAGGTTTCAGAGATTTCTGAAGATTTTGTGATTCCTCAGAAAAAATGCATTCGTGTGTATTTGTATGAATGTATGGTTACAATTTTTCTTGCACGTTTTTGAGAGCACGGATCAACCGATTTGAAATATTCTATAAGCGATCGAATCCTATTGATAAGGAGACGTGCTGATTAGTTTTAGGCAAAAGCAGATCTAGTCGTTTTAGAGATACAAAAAGAGCAACTTTTTACTCACTTTTTAAAAGAACAGAGCTTCCGATTTGAATAATTGAAAAAAAAAAATTCAATTCGTAATGATGGGTAGAAGTGGTGATTAGTTTATGGCAAAGTAATAAGGAACTAAATGTGCAAAAAATTGTAGTTTTTCATATTCAGAAAACATTTTGCTTGTATTGTCAGTATGCAGAAAGGATTAGTATTTAGGAAAGGCAAAAAACATGTTTCAAAATTTAAGTTTTTTTTTATTTTTAAAAAAATATTTTTTTGAATACCAAAACTGATTCGGATTTTGATTTTAATTCTGGATTGAAATCTAAAGCTAACATATATATTTCAAATAGATAATTTTGACTTTTCAATTCAGTTATAAGCTCTTACATTTTGACTATAAAATACGAATAATGAAAGTTATAGTATTTATAATAATATATTTGAAAACACCTAATAATAATTACGGATATTTATCATTACGGAACGGGAAGTTCCAGCAATTAGTCTTAAGGCACGATGCCTTACACCACTAGTTTACAATTGTTATTGTTTCACTAATAATAAAAGTTTTATATTCAGTTATATAATTTCTGAGAAAGCTAAAAATTAAAATTACTAATAATTAATTATAAGAAATGTTTCATTGAATCTCTTTGAGAAACTGATAAGCATAATATGATTTGTAAACAAATATAGAAATTCAGAAATGATTCTATAAAATAGAAAAAAAAATTAAAATATTACTACTATCAAGAAATAAATAATGTGACAACAAGCTAATTCCTATCCTGTCCTATAAAAGATTTTTACATTTCATAAATTAGTCTTGAATTTTTTGAGAAAATTTTAATATATAATGATAACAAAAATGTGGCTCAGATTATATCATGTAGGTAGAGTTATGTTTCATAATTAGTAAAGAAGAAAATCTATCAAAAGATTGGTAAATTTTCAAGGCGCTTGTAAAAACATTATTTACGAAGGAGATCGATCGATCGAAATATAATCAACTGTATTAGTGAAAATTTTCACAATGATTTTCCAAAAATATCTTTTAAAATTTTAAACTTACAAATATTAAGACTCGTTTTTAATTTACTATTAATTACGAAGGTACGACTGATTAACACTCAAAATTAATAAACTGGTGTCAAAGTATGTATTTACACTAGCAATACAGTTTTCAAACGTTTATGTTTAATGATTCAGAAGGATTTCAAACGTTCAAAAAACAAAGGAAGCGGAATACGTATATGATTTTTTAAAGGAAATTCATTATTATAAGTATTATTATCATCAATTATAACTATAATAATGTAACATAACTTACCTCCGGTGGTCCTACGTATACGTTTACTTAAAGATGTTTGGTAAGCAAATTGTTGCCCCATCACACTCAGAGATAATAAATTTGATTCTGAAACACCTCGTAACTTTTTTTCATGCCTTTTTCGGACTACTGGTGCCAAAAACATATTCTACATAAATAAAAAAATATTGCTATTAACCACTTAACGGTCGCAAATTTTATTGAGGGCAATATAAAACTAATTTACCATGATATCCCAGTCGGATATATCATCATCCTCACGTACATCTCTGTCCTATATTTGGAGAAATATATTAATAAATGTATAATGACCATGAAAAATATGGAACAAACTTGTTTTGGTTATATATTTGTACCAAATTCCTCATAGCCAACGACAAAAGCCAAAGTTTTCTATAGTCACGTTCAATTTCAAATCTTCTCGCAATACACTTGTCAATTCCAGCAAATTCTTTACAGAAAATTCGATCTAAATAATGTCTCATATCATGTAAAGCTTCATAATATACTGGACAATCGCGTTTATCATAAAATCTCACAAACTGTTAAATTTAGAAATATATAAATACAATATTATTTAAATATATATATATATATATATATATATTTATATCATTTAGTATATTTGCTTACTTCAAGTGTAAGGTTGAAATAGAATTTTTCAAGCTCTTCTATATTGTTAAATTTCTTATTTTCAACTTCTTGCGTCTTGAATAATAAATCACACAATAAATGAATTAATTACTCTATATATTTAAATATTTATTTTATCGGTACTTACCTTATTCAATAAGCATTTTTGGAAATATTTTGCTCCTTGCAAATTATGAATCTCAAAATTGGTGAAAACCCAAAAATTATTTCTTGTAAATTTCTCTAATCCGAACTTTTCTAAATACGGTTTTGCAAAGATATCGCATGTGAGCATATCATAAATACCTTCCTACGTATATTTAAAATTTTTAATAAATATTATCAGTATGTGTTAAGTGTATTTTGTTATTTTTTAAATTACTTACTTGATTAATGTTGTCGCTAGAGCCAAAAACTTTTGGCCCACCATAGTAGTCGGTAGGATCATGAGCCGGTTCTAATGTTACCTTTAATAGTATTTAATGAAATTTATTACTAATTTATGTTACAAAGTTAGTTTTATTAAATCATTTATAGTATTATAGTACTAATTTGTACTTTTACCGAGATTTTGAAAAGGATTATCTCCAAGGTTATATCCATAGATAAGTGTGGTTATAACTGAATTAATTATATACTTCTATAGAATATTTTTAAATAAACATCAAAATATTCTATTCATACTTACAGCAAACACGTATTTCAATGTAGAAGATATATTGTCATTATTATAACATAGGGCAATATCAGTAGTACATAAAATTATCACAAATGCAGTTGCCACAGAAGATATATTATCTGAACACTTTTTCTTTCGTGAATTCATTTTCGTCAAAAATTAGCAAGTGTCTACATGTCTATATTTTCTCAATAAATACTACGTGTAATAAATTTAATATTATTTAATACCGTCATGTATAAAAAATATTTGATATTTATTCATTACGCAATTAAATTGCATAATTACATGAATATTGTCAGTGGTGTTGTCGAGCCGAAACGCGCCGGAACATTGCAAATGTTTTTTGGGCCCGGCAATTTTTTTATTTTAAATTGCTACATACAGAAAATGATTTGTTAAGTGAATTTTATAATTCATAAATAACATAATTTTTATTAAGCGTTCTTATTATTGTAATAAACATACAAATATATGTACAAGATGGGTTTTGTAATGATTTTTTTTTTATTTATTAGGGCACATATGATTTTCGGATACTAGGGATCAAAATAAGGTACTTTGCTGAAGAAACCAAACATCTAAAATGAATTCTGATATCCCGTGCATTGACCCAAAGATAAACCACTCAATGGGGGCTCGAGGGGGTAAACCACGGGTATGGGGGATCGGTTTTCCAAAGTTAGTAAATGTCATACATTTGGATTCGAATGGGGCACTCTAAACAAAAATAGTCATTTGTATATAATTAAATTACTCTCTTATAATTAGTTATAATAGATTTCGTAAGTTTATCAAATCACCATTTTAGTAATAGGAAAACCATTATTGCGCCTGCTACGTGACTGCTACGTGGCTGCTACGCACGCCATGCAATTTTCGGCAGCAGGGTAGTCAGGCTACCTCAACATTTTTGAATTCCATTTAATTCGCCGATAACTGCAATCATAGTGCTTTTTTGAAAAATTTTGAATTCATAATATTTTTACGTCCAATATTATAATAATTAACAATGTATTGATAGATTATAGCAAGTAACTATACCAATTATTTGTTTATTTTATTTATTTTTATATCATATCTTCTCGTTTCTACGTAGCTAACGTATCGCAAATTCGCGATTGCTTTAAAAAGCAGTTCAAAATATTATAAAGTATAAAAAATCCAAAAATTTCAAAAAAATCAAATATTTTAAAATTCTCAAAGATCTAGTTTTTTTCAAAGTTCTAATAAGTACTGAATTTTTATTAAATTTAAATTTAATTTTTGGTACCATACCATGCACCACTAGTATTAAATTTTTCTTTTTTGAAATGTGTTGCTGAACAACTCTCTAATAAATTTGTATAACTAATTTTGTCATATATTTCTGAAAAGACATAAGGAGAAAAATTTGAAATAATTGCTAAAATAACCACCATTATAATGTTTTTCAGTATGATTTTACCACAATAATTACTAAATCTTATATACGTATTTGTATTTATTTACAACAATAGTGATTTCACAATTTATTTATTTAAGAGTAATGCAATTTATTTATCTAATACATTGTATTTAAGTATTACTTTAAGTGAAGATATATTCGTCGTCATATTTTACGTTGTAATAAGTGTCAAAGAAAACTAAATTCATCACAAATATTAATTTAGGTAATAATTTAACATCAAATTGTAAATAGATTTCATTCAATGAAATGTGCTTGTGCAATGAATTAAATCTAATCTATTAGTTCAGATTTAATTGATTTAAAAGATAGTCGGCATCTATTGAAAAAATTACGTATATGAGGTATTTCTTGAAACTTTAAACTAATTAACTAATAAAAAATATTACTAATGTTGAGCATGATGTTTTTTGAAATATATAATAAAAGGGACACAAATTGTTTTTTACGACACAAATTAGTCAGTATCCCCATTTGTGCTCTAATTTGCAGAGCAAAAACTTCATAAACGTAGCAAACATAGAATTGCAAAGTAAATAGGTGTTATAACTCTCATATATTTACAATTTCTTTTCGATAAGTTTTTTCTAATATTGCATCTTTCATATCTTTTACATATTTTTTAATACAAATCTCCAATTACTTTTTATCACTTTCCGTGGATAGTGTGGGCTTTAGGTACAATTTCAACATGTTTATGGTGGTGCCTTCGAGATCTGCAAAAATCGACAGGTTTTCCTTTATGCATATAGTTATCTTCCATAATACGTTTAATAGTATTCCAATTGCAAGAATATCCAGGATAATATTTAAATTTATTGCATCCACGATAAGTTAAAAGTTGAAAATCGCCATAGGTGTGCTGATTATAAAGAACCTGCAAATGGATTATTTGTTTATATATATATATATAATTTTATTATATAATTATGGGTGAACTAATTGTTACCTTAACTCTCCAATTATTTCTTCGCAATTTATGTAATTCAAATACAATCGTTGCGCCTACATCAGGAAAGAAATTGGTAACATTGAATGTGTTTCCATCAATTAAAGTACCTTTAGGTTTCAAAGCTGAAAGTAAGCCGATAAATACTTGTGTCGGTGCTACAAATACTGACATTTTTAGATTGTTTTTCTTAGGATTTATACTGCGTCTTTGGCCTTTCTTAACGCGTTCTAAAGTTTCCATTATGTACTTCAAAAGACGACCTAAAATTTGAATTATTTCAATAGCAACTATTTTATTATACTTTTGTAAATACAGGACAATTTATGGATTTGTGAAACTTTATTATGATGCCTCATTTATTACTATTTTTTGGAACCACTTTAATTATTTTTTTAATTATAAACAAAATTATACGAATGGAAATATTACTTATTGTTAAAAAGATTTTTAGGTGAAAAAATAATAATTTATAAAAATAATAATTAACAATTCTACTGACTTAAGTAACTTAACACTGAACCTAATCTTTACACATAATATTCACTAAAACTATATAATATAATGTATGGAGGCGTAAAAATATTAAGGTTAATTGGCCATTAATTAATTGGCCATTTTCTACATTTTGAGAAAAGCTAAACTGATCAACTAATCAAGCAACGCTAATACAAATCTAGTGACAGCTTTCCTAAATTAATATATTTTGCAAAAATACAAAACAATTTAAAATTGCTTTAGGATTTTTGATGAAGCTAATAATTATTTACAAAAAATGTTCAATCTTTACAAAAAGCTGTCATTTTCAATTGATAGTTAGAAATTATTCATTATTCGAAAATATTAGAAAAATAAAATGAAAATTTCAATATTTAATATTTCATAATATTAGTTATGGCCCAAAATAAATGATAAATGTGAAAAACTGATAAACGATAAAAAATATGTTCGCATTTTATAAAACTGTTTCAATATTTTGAGAAAAGATGGATGAAAAATTCTATCCGATGATTACAAAATTATGGCTCATCTATTATGTAAGGAAAGCTTATCTGATCCACTTTCAAATTTTTCAGGCATTTATAGAAATGTTATTTACATACAAAATTGTTCGATTGATCTTAAAACCAAATTTTCCTTGATGAGTAGAAGTATTCAACGTGATTTTCAACTGATATCTTTTGAATAGTTTTTTAAACGCTTTTTATGTCTTTTTGTGAGTACTTCAAACGTTTCAACTATTAATTACTTACATTTGGTTGATTATCACTCAAAACCAATAAACAGGTGTCAAAATCTGCATTCACATACACTCACAATACTGTTGTTAAATTTCAATGTCAAATGATAGAGAAGGATTTCAATCGTCCAAAAGCAAAATAAGCAATACTTTTATGAAAACATTTTTTAAAAAAATTTATTATTGATGCTCAATTATTAATTATAACTTTAATAATTTAAAATAACCTACCTCCAGTGGTTCTACGTATTCGTTTACTTAAAGATGTTTGGTAAGCGAACTGTTGCCCCATTTCACTAAGAGAAAACAAATTTGATTCTGAAAGACCTCGTAATTTGTTTTCGTGTCTTTGTCGGACTACTGGTGCCAAAAACATATTCTGAAAAATAAAATAAATATGGGCATTAATGCATCCCAAACAAATTTTATTGAGAGCAATATAATTGATATACCATGATATCCCAGTCCGAGGTATCGTCATCCTCGCTTAGATCTCTTTCCTATGATTGAAAAATATAATAGTATGCATATAAGTCACTTGAGTTTAAAAAAACATCAAACACTTGAACAAATTCGTTATTAATATATTTATACCAAATTCCTCATAGCCAACGATAAAAGCCACAGTTTTCTATAGTCATGTCGTTTAATTTGATATTTTCTTGCAATACACTTGTCAATTCCAGCAAATTCTTTACAGAAGACTCGATCTAAATAATGTCTCATATCATGTAAAGCTTCATAATATACTGGACAATCGCGTTTATCGTAAAATCTCTCAAACTGTTAAATTTAAAAATCCGTTAATATATTACTATTTAAATATATATTATTTGTTATGATTGCTTACCTCAAGTGTGAGGCCATAATAGAATTTTTCAAGTTCTTCTATATTTTTAAATTTCTTATTTTCAACTTCTTGCGTCTTAAATTAAAAACCACAAAATAAATGAATAAATTACTCTATATGTATATTTAAATATTTATTTTATCGGTGCTTACCTTATTCAATAAGCATTTTTGGAAATATTTTGCACCTTGTAAATTATGAATCTCGAAGTTGGTAAAAACCCAGAAATTATTTCTTGTGAATTTTTTCAATCCGAATTTTTCTAGATATGGTTGTGCAAAGAGATCGCATGTGAGCATATCATAAATTCCTTCCTACATATATTTGAATTTTGAAAAAATATTTTCAGTATATGTATTGTCGATTTTGTTAATAGATGTGCCAATTTTTAAATTACTTACTTGATTAATGTTGTCTCTAGAGCCAAAAACTTTTGGGCCTCCATAGTAGTCGGTTGGATCATGAGATGGTTCTAATGTTACCTTTAATAGTATTTTATAAAATTTGTTACTAATTTATTCTTAAAGTTATATTTATTAAATCATTTGTAGTGTTGGACGCACATTCGCTTTGGTAGTAATTTGTATTTTTACCGAGATTTAGAAAATGATAATCTCAAAGGTCATATCTGATTTAATAATATACTCCTATAAAATATTTTTATATGATCAATAAAATATTCTATACAAACTTACAGCAAACGCATATTTTAATGTAGGAGTTATATTGTCTTTGACAAAACATTGGGCAATATCAGTAGTACTTAAAATTGTCACAAATGCAACTGCCAGAGGAGATATATTTTCTAAACACTTTTTCTTTCGTAAATTCATTTTCGTCAAAACCTAGCAATTGAAAATTTCTATTTTCTCCATTAATGCTACATGTAACTAAATTCATATTTACAGAACAGCAAGTGTAATTATAACTTAATATTATCGTCATATTTAATAAATATTTGATATTTATTTACGCATTGAAATTGCATAAATTGCATAAATATTATAATATATATATATATATATATATATATATATATATATATATATATATATATATTATAATACGTAGGTAATGATATAGCAATTAAATCTTGAAACAGCAATTATTTTTTAAAAGCAAATATAGCTATCAATACAACTTCTTTTTAATCTCTAAACAAAAACTACACTTTCTTCAAAAACTTCAAATTATTGTCATCTATTTTGGGAGTATGTAATATGTATCAACTCAATCAAAGGTTTATACCTATTTGGAAAAGGCAGGTCTAGCTGCTTGAGAGTAGAGAAAGCACAAATAATTACCATTCAGTTTTTAAGAATTTAGTTGAACTCATTAGAAATATTCTATAAACATTGTATTAGTGATACCTGTATTTTTAGTTCGTATGATAGCAAAACCTACAGCAACTACTAGTGGTTTATGGCATCGTGCCTTAGTGCAAATTGGTGGAATTTCCCGTACCAAAAATTAATTTTTTAAAAAACAGATTAAATTGGAATCCATAATTATCAAAAATTTTAGCCTAATGTACATTGTGTAGATTGCTATGATAAATAAACAAAAAAAAAAATTAGATTGGGAAAAATTAGATTTTTGAAAAAATTGACTTTTTGATAAAAATTATCTTTTTTGAAAAAAAAGTTTTTTTTATATGTTGAAAAATTTTAGAAATTTTGAACTTTTTTCAAAGAAATTACGCTGCTTTAGCTGCATAGAGGCGCAAATACTTTTTGAATCATTCGAATCAGTTTAACCATGTTTTCCAAAACGTCGACGAAAAGTTGTATGCAAACACACACACACACATATACATCGACTTTTTTCTAAAGTATGTCAAAATGTTTAGAAACCTCTGAAACGTGAAGATATATAAAATGTTGTTGCCAATCAATTTCATTCCTCAAATTTTCTTTATAATTTTATTAAATAGATACATATATAGGTTGTTCAAAACTTAACATATATGATTTCTACCAATTCAAGTCACATGCAACAAAAAAAATGTTATCAACAAATTTAACCTGCTATTGCCAAACTTATTAATAGCTAATACTTTTAAGCCAAAATCAAATTATTAATATATGAGCTTAAAGGCATGTTGCCAAATCTTACCGATATGTGTATATAATCTACTTAATTAATTATAATAGATATTTAAGAACTTTTAAAATAATTCCCATCATTATAACAGTCCATGATTTTATTATTTTAAGATTTTTCATTATTGATGTTTGTTAAAACTATCAACTCCGTCATCAAAAGAAGTTTCATCACAAAGAACGAAAAAAAATTATAATTACTACTACTTGTATACTTACTATTAACTATTCAACTGATAGATTTTGAACTTTATTTGAATTTTCAAAATCGATTTAGCATTATTTGAGAAAACTTTTGTTTTTATTACTTATAATTAATGATCGTCTTGCAAAACAAAATAGCATTAGTTTATAAGTATGAAGAATCGTCATTGTCCTTACGACAAAATTTTATTAATGAAAAGTTGCAGCCAATTAGTTTTTACAACATTCATTTCACAACAGTTTTCTTCAACATTCGGACGAGTATTTAAATTATGAATACGTATATAATTTTAATTATTCAACTAGAGAAATTATTTACTTATTGTATACGTAGAGCATATTTTGAAAAATCGTATTTTCTTACAGAAACCAAATTGCATTTTTAACAACTTATGTTATTTAACAGCGCAGATATCAATCAATATAAAAATCCATTTTATTTCTAAGAAATTAATTACTAATACTTTAAACGATTGTTGCGTGTAGAAAAATAGAATTTTATTATAATATTATTACATCAATTCTTTATAATGCTTAAACTATAATTTTAAATGGTTATTAAATATTATTAATATTGTTGCCATATCAGTAACTGACTATGCATCTTGAATTAATACATTTTATTGTTTACATAATTGTTTATGCTTTCCTTCGTCTATAATATATTTTTTAACTGCGTTTTTAAACGTATTGTATGGACATTTACTATCATTGCATCCATTCACTTTCAGTGGTTTCCAGCCGCTATTTTTGTCATTTTTATATTTTATCTACATTAATTTTACACGAAATTATTAATATTATTAGTAAATATCGTATGTATTTTCATTAAATTGTCACAGAATCAAATAATACCTGAACCTTCCATGATTGATTATTTTTGTACAACTCAATTACGACATAAGATCCATCGTCAGGGTAAAAATTGGAAGCCGTTACATCTTGATTGCTTATTTTGGTACCTTTTGGTGTAAATACAGCCATTTGAGCTATTAAGAGTGCCTGTGGGACCACAAATATATTCATTTTATTATCTAGTTTCCCTGGAGCATGCGGTTGTGCTCTTCCACTAGTTAGTTCATCCATATCATTGAGAAGGTCCTTAAGAATTAATCCTAAAATTGTATAAAAACAACTAAATTTCTTTATAAAGTTATTAAATTTATATCATTCCAATACCTCCTGCTAATTTTCTCAGCTTTTCTGTAGATGTTACAGCTGTCAGTATATACTGAGACGAAAACTGCTTAAGATTTTCCATTATAGTTGAATTAAGCCATTGCATGTCTGACTTCTTTTGGTGTTTCTAAAATAAAATAGAATTTAAATATAAATATATTTAAAATAAAATATATATATATATATATATATATATATATATATATTTGTGTGTGTATGCTTACCATTCTTTTAAACGTTTCATAAGCAAGCCAAACGTTTTCTGGTTTTGCGGTTCCAATAGATTCATATTTGGAATTAATAGCGTTGATAGTATCTTGATACTTATCTGTAATTTTTTTGACATTCGGAGCTTGTTGCCCGAATTCCCTAAAGTATGCGGGACATTCACTAGGATTTAAAAATCTTAGAAACTGAAAACATAAAATGTTAATATGTAATCAAATAAGAATATTGGAATGATTTTTCATCAATATTTATTGGAAGTTTATATTATATTTTATATATTCTTACTCCTGGCATTGCATCAAAGTGTGTTGACTTTAACTGTTCCTCAGACCATTGGCCAAAAGCTTTTGTGCGCTAGAAAAATAGATATGTTTTATTTACAAAGTCATTTTAAATTTTCAGATAAATTAACTTATACATTATTTTCTAGACCAGCTCCTATAATTAATGTGGCAGTTTTTGTTCGCTTAGTATTTGTTGCCACAGGCCAGTAATTTTCATTAGAATCCCATTTTTTTATTTTTAATTGTCCTCTATATACTTTATCTAAAAGTTGTCCGAGCTCGAAAGCTTCTTTTTTGCCATCCTGAAAATAACACATGTATATATGTTATGTGAATTATAATATTCAATAAAATTTTAATATTTACGTTCGTTAATTCACTAGATTTTTCTGGCAAATTAGTCAACTTGGGTCCACCAGGATAATCGCAAGCTCGATGATCTGGACCTCTTGCCATCTACAAATGTTTTTATGTTATTTTATTAAGCGACTTGATAAATTTTTTTTGATAGTATATATAATTAACAATATAGTAGTTTTATGAGAAAATAATTCTTACAACAAAAACAAACTGAAGTTCATCTTTTGCAATAATGTTATTGAACTGCACTAGGCAAATCCAAAAGAATAATACGACTCTCATGATAACTATAATTTACGTTACTTCTTGAAGCAAAGTTAATTTTGGAATGTAGATTTCGGGTATACAACATCATTTTATAGTATTATATAGTTTCAAAATTTATATATATATATTGTTATTGATCGAATAATATTTTTGATAAATTATTTATTTACATTGATTAAACAATGATAATATTTTTGTACAATATTTCAACATACTTAAAATGTTACTCAAAATGGAATTTCGATATATATTTATATTGTATATATTAAAGTTTGTATGCGGCAATCTTTGATTTGTTAATAGATATTGTTTATTCATGTTTCAAATTTACATTTGACAATGTACACACGTCTTTTTATTAGCTTTGGTAAAATTATTAGTTCTTTATCATCGAAGATAGATAAATCAAACTATAATAGTAATAATTGTGCATATGCTGATAGTAGGTATTTTATAATCAAATAAAAATTTTATATAAAAAATTAAGTTGGTTATTGTCTATTTCAGTGTTTTAAGATTTAAATAGATAGTTTTCAAGAGCAAAGCCTTAATAGTCAAACTTAAAAATTATTCATATTAATAAAAGCAGTGTTCTTGACATGCTCCTACTAATTACAGAAAAAGGTTCAGCAATAAATGTTTTAAACAAATTGAATAAATTATTCAGTATCTAAGATAAGACAACAAAATTTTTATGATTTGGGGTAGACAAGCGACGGTTGTACCAGGGTACGGTAGTGATAGTCGTTATAATAGCTAAACTATTCTGATTTTGAGATATGGTTCAAATGTAGAAAGATAAAGTATGACTGTTTAAACTACCATTGTAGTAGTCTGCATTGCTTTTAAAGAGTCAAAAGTAAGTTTTGATGCTCGAATTCTTTTAATAATAACCCTTAATTGCATACAGATAGATCACTTTGTTCATTATTATTATTTTGCTAAGTTGAATATTTTATACCAACAATTAGTTTTTACCTGCTTAGATAATTTAGCTCAGTTATAGTGATGTATTGTTTTCAAAAGTGTGCGTTGGGTACGGTTATGACAAATATTGTGGGTAAGGTTGAGCCTTGTGACATGTATTTCTTGTTCTTTTCGGGTGAAGATTAAACAGATGAAATAAATCTAACTTAACTAACAAAGGCAAATACAAAAGCAACTAGCTGTAAGTGGAATTCTGTCTTAAGGCAATTAAGGCATCGTGCCTTAAGGCAAATTGCTGGAACTTCCCGTACCAAAAATTATTATTTTTTTAAAAAACGATTAACATTTTTGAAAAAAATATACTTTGAAAAGATAAGATTTTTGAGAAACTATAAATTGGACAAAAAATTACTATTTTTTGAAAAAAAAATTTTTAAAAAAAAAAAATTTTTTTTTTTAATTTTTTTTTTTCGAAATTTTTTTTTTCTTTATTTTGACATATTGTGGAAGATCTGAACTTTCTTTTCAAAGCAATCGTACTGCTGTAACTGCATAGGGACAAAATATAAAGCGCGTAAGCCCCGCGTCGCTGCTAACGCATAAGCATTGGTACGGAACCCATAGGAATGTTAACAAAATGTATACTTATTGTTAAAATCTCTATGAAATATCTGATAATTTGATGTGCATATGTCTAATGATCATTTTTGACCGCCAAATGGCTCATTTTTTTACTTTTTCCTCCATATCTCCGAAACCGCTAGACCTACCTTCATGAAAATTTTACCGATTCTTCATCTTGTCAATACAAGTGAAATGTTTTTTGAATTATTCAAATCGGACACTCCGTTCTCTTAAAAACTGAGTTACCGTTTTCGGCACTTTTTGCCCCGTATCTTCGGAACGGCTAGACCTGCCTTCGCCAAAAACTAATCAGCACGTCTCCTTATCAATACGAATCGAATGTTTTTTGAATTATTTAAATCGGGTGATCCGTGCTCCCGAAATCGTCGACGAAAATTTGTATCCGCACATACATACACACACATACATACATACACACACACACACACACATACATCCATTTTTTCTAAGGTATGCCAAAATGTTCAGAAACCTTTGAAACGTAAGGATATATAGATTGCGATTACTATAACTTGCCCTACGGGAAGTTAAAAAGATAAGGAAAATTCAATACAAGAAAAAAAAAATTTCACAGGGATTTTTTGTTAACTTCGTTTAAAAAATTATGGTTTGTTCAATAATTATTATACTTTATTAATAAGCTTTCTTAATATATTGATGTTGTTGTGTTACATATTATAGTTGTTAACCACTTTGGTGTTTATACCTGCGGGTGTGTGATCGTATTTAAGAACAGTATTTTAGTATTTCCTCGTAGACAAATGTCTACATTTCTATTTATCATTTATTACCATTTAATTTACTTTTTTTCCAGCTTACTGATAAACTAACAAAATTATGGCTGACGAAAAAGCTTAAGACACGATGCCATCCATCACTAGTTTATATAACTTCCCGAAGGAGAAATTTATGTTTTCATAAAAAAATCCGATTCGCTAATTTGGTTTTCTGGACGTTTCAAGCCATTCTGAATCGAATGAGACGAAATTTGAAAAAAGTATGTGTGTGTGTCTGTGTATTTGTGTGCGTGTATGTGAACAGATCGACGTTTTCTCAAAAACAGCTGGACCGATTTCAAAAATTTAAAAGCCATTCGATGTATCTCGATGAGGACTATTG
Source organism: Ctenocephalides felis (assembly GCF_003426905.1). Classification (NCBI taxonomy): domain Eukaryota; kingdom Metazoa; phylum Arthropoda; class Insecta; order Siphonaptera; family Pulicidae; genus Ctenocephalides; species Ctenocephalides felis. Next base: position 26,147,998 of record NW_020539725.1, on the reverse strand, counting down.
TTTGTCAGTTTTTTGCGACGATCGGCCAAGCCGTTTCTTTATATATCGCAGAAAAGTGAAAAATTTTCGTCTACGTTTTAGCCCGCAATTCTGAATCGATTTTGAAAATTCAAAAACCGTTCGAAAGATATTGGTTGGGAATCGTGCTGATTAATTTTGGTAAAGATCGGCTGGGCCGTTTTCTTGTAATAAAGTTAAAAAAAAAAATCGACGATTTTTATATTTTTTTTTTGACGGTAGATACTATAGTCTTCTAGATCATACTAAAATTTACGGCCCTACGACCACTCGTTTTAAAAATTCGTCCAAGTTTACAAAAATTAGTATGGTAATTTTGGCATTTTTCAACATTAGAACTTTCATCGACGTTTGCTCAAAAACGCCTGTACCTCGATGAAGATTATCGTTTCTCAGTTTTGTGCGACGATCGGCCGATCCGTTTTTTTGTAATTTGGAAAAAAATGTTAAACTTTTCGTCCACATTTAAGCTCATACTACCGAATCGATTTTATAAAATCAAAAACTGTTCGAAAGATATTAGTTTGGAATGATACTGATTAGTTTTAGGTGAAAATCTACCGAGCCGTTTTATTGTTAACCGTTGAAAAAAAAAATTAAGCCGATTTTCATGGAACTTTTTTTGGCGATATATATCATGGTCTTATAGAACCCACTGAAATATTAAGGCCTTACGACAAGTAGTTTAATTTTAAAAATCAAAGTTTGAGAAAATGAGTAGTTTTTTTGACATTTGTTAAAATTAAAATTAGGCGATTTACTTAGTATAACGATAGAGTACTTGGTTTTAATAAACGGCATAACGATAGAGTACTTGGTCTTATTAAACATGCTAAACAATTGATTGATAATGATTTTTGAAAATTTGCTTTTAAAAAATATTCCGACCGGGTTGAAGTGTTCGATTTTCAATAATGTGTAATAAATCCACTTCGAATACTTTTAACTACTCATGAATTAATTTATCTATCATGGATTAAGTCGATTATTTACACAAATCGGGAAGTTCATGTAACTTGCCTCAAGGCAAAATACCAATACCAACTAGTTTAATGTAGTGTTCATCAAGGTAATAAATCACATATCACACAAAACAAAATAATTTTAAATATATGAAACGTTTAAATTTTAAAAATTTAAAATCTGATTGAAAGTCATCAGTTGGGAATCGTGTTAATTGGTTTTTGGTAAAGATTTGGCTGTGCCGATTGTTTTCAAATAACGGTTAAAACATTTTTTAAACAATTTTTATGATTTAAAATTAACTGACTTTTTATAAAAATTCGTAAATATTTGAAATAGATATAATGTTATTAATAGTAAATTGCAGATGTTTTGTTTCAAAAATATGAATTGAAAATCGCATTGATTAGTTTTCATTAAAAGCAAAAACTTTATTTCTAAGTAAACAGTTGAAATTTATATCTAATTAGCAACATTAAAGCTATAGTAAATATGCTATTCCCATATTGATACAGTATCTGGCTATGGCTGCATGGTAAGAATTTGTCCTAGAAATCATTGCTATGGGCATCAAGCATTAGTGATATCAGAATTTGACTTGAAATTATAGATTCAAAATGTGATAGCTAGTGAAAATATATTTATATCTAGTCTATATTAAATAAAATAAAGCTACTTCAAATCTTATCAGATAGGAAAAATCTTCAACTTCTGGATTAAATTCTAATAAGACTAGATTAAGAAATCAAAGCACAATCTTAGAGAACATACATAGCATTGATTGCAGATGAAATAAAAAATAATGTTATAAAAATTTCATACTTTACAAGTGTGAGCGTATGACTTTCATCTATGGGGCAAAGGACATAAAAGATCATTCTGCGAGCAAAATAAAATCCTAACACAAGTACGAGCGTCTCTAACTGGTTTCGAGCAGTAGTGACAACGGTTTTCACTTGGAAATATAGATAGAAATATGTTCCCAAGTAAAAATAGTCCTTGTCCAGTATTGCTGCATCAAATAATATGAATTCATCATAATTACAGAAATTGTAATAATGATATTGATTACGTAGATACACAACTGTTTGAGTTGTCTTCTATGAAAAAGCCACATAGTTAGTAAGTAATTTATCACAACAGCTTTTAGGATCCGTAAGTTCAGATCAGCCAAAAATTAAACTAGTGATGCATGGATTTGTGCATTACGGAAAATTGCTGAAACTTCCCGTACCCGTAGAATAGTGGAATAAAAATAATTCCACTCTATTCTACTTTCCGGAGAATAGTGGAATAAAAATAATTATAATAGAAATTAATAATCAATATCAAATAATAATTAATTAGTAACAATTGTTTTAAATGTTATTAGTTATAAATGCAAATAGGTTATTATAAATACTGTAACATTCATTATACAAGTTTTATAGACAAAATAAAACACATTATAAATTAGACGACGACTTTTAAAGAAAAGTAAATAAACAAAATGTAATTGAGCCGTATATATGAGAATAAAGAACCTTATATCATATTTCACCTTGCGTTAAGAAACATTCTCATATTTCTAAGAAATGAGATTAAACTAATAAATTGCAAAGTTAAAACTAAACTAAACTAAAAAAGGTCATGTAAGTGATCTTTAAAAATCGTAAAATTTAAATCTTTGTTTATATATATTAAAAACCGAATCCATTCCGATATTTAACAAAAACATTTTTTTTATTAATTCTGAAAATTTTGTATGTGCTGGATCTACCTTCTCAAAAATCAGATCATTTATTCAAATAGTGCGGTATTTTCACTTTTTTCTCTGCATTTCCGAAACGGCTAAAACTGACTTTGCTAAAAATTTATCAGCACGTTGTCGTCAATATGGAGTAAAGGTCCTGCGTTGTGAGCTAAAACGTGGACTAAAAGTCTTACACTTTTTCGCTAATTACAAAGAAACGGTTTAACCGATTGTCGCACAAAACTGATAAACGATGGCCTCATTTAAATTGTTAAAGTCGGTTCAGACGTTTCTGAGAAAACGTCAATAAAAAGTCTAATTTTGACAAACGCCAAAAATCGTCACTAATTTTTGCAAACTTGACAAATTTTTAAAATTAAACTACTTGTCGCAGTGCCGTAATATTTCAGTTTGATCTAGAAGATCATGATATCTATCATTAAAAAAAAATCATAAAAAGCGTCGAAAAAAATGTTTCAACAGTTAATAACTAAGCAGGTTGACCCCCAACCAATGTATCTTGAACAGTTTTTTGAAGTATTTAAAATCGATTCAGAATTGCGGGCAGAAAATTGGACGAAAAAATCTTCAGTTTTCTGCTATTTACAAGAAAACCGCTTCGCTTATCGTCGCGAAAAACTAACAAACGCAAGTACTTATCAAGATACATCAAATAGCTTTTAAATTTCTGAAATCGATTCAGCCGTTTTTTAGAAAACGTGGATTCCAGGTAAAAAATCTGTATACACACAGATATACTTTTTTCAAATTTGATCTCATTCGATTCAGAATGGCTAGAAACGTTGAGAAAACATGGAATAGGAAGTTACAAATGTGTGGTTTTAACATGTTACTATATTTTTCTACCAATTTAACGTAACATAGAATTTTGTAAATTCTGATTGCTGTTAAATAAAGTATATACAAAAAAATAACGTATAATGTACATATACATAACTATCACATGATGTGCACAATATTTTTTATATTAAAGATATGAAAAATATAAATACCCACATAAAAATGAGAAAAAAATTAAAAAAAAAAATGAAAAAATAAATTGAAACAATTTTTTTTCCAAAAGCAATTATTTTTGTAAAACAAGCAGAAAGTTTTTGAATTATTCAAATCAGATGCTTAGTTCACTTTAAAACTGCCATTTTTTGCACATTTAGCTCTGTATCTCCAAAACCACTGGATCTGCTTTTGCCAAAAACTAATCAGCACTTCTCCCTATCAATAGGGATCGAATGTTTTTTGAACCATTCAAATCAGTTGATCCGTGCGCCCGAAAACGTGGGCAAAAAATTGTATCCATACGCACATACACACACACACATACACATCTATTTTTTCTGAGGTATGTCAAAATGTTCAGAAACCTTTAAAACGTGAAGAAATGTAAAAATTTTCAATTTCGATTTTTGGACGATTACAATAACTTACCGTACGGGAAGTTAAAAAATATTATTTTTCTCAGTTTAATAAAAGTAGAAACATATTTTCAAACGTAAATGGATATCATTACTACTGCTTAGTACTGCATTAAACCTTATGGTTGCAAAGGTCAATGTATTTCAGATACTAAAAAGATATTTTATTTATATAATATAAAAATTTAACCTAATATATTTGCTTGGATCAGAGGTCCTGGATTCGATCCGGCTTCGAGCAGCCTGTTGTCAAGCAGTAGTGACATCGGTTTTCACTAGGAAATATAGATAGCAATATGTTTCCATGTGCAAATAGTCCTGATCCGACATTGCTGCATGAATAAACATTCTCCTTATTATAAAAATTGTAATAATACTTGATTACACAGAGATTGGACTCTTTTCGGGTTGCAGTCTATAGAACCGACTAGTATTTGATCAAATTATCTTAACACCTTTTAGGACTCTTTAGTTTTGAATGCTTTTCAAAAAATGAATCATATTTTTTTAATATTTGCGACATTTTAGTAGTGCTCAAATATGTTCTGAAGGCCACTCGTCTATAACAATCTTTTAGACCAGAATTTCAAATACAAATATATTTTTCACAAAGTTGAGTCTTAATTTATGAACTTGCCAACGGATTCCAAAATTAATCTATGCTCTAACAATGAGACCCATGGAAAAATAGTATTATACCATACAAAGTTATTTTGCCCCGAATGGGCAGATAGTATTATCTCATACAAAAACAATATTAGGAAACCAGGCCTCGTGATTGCATAAATATAAATATGACGACCTCAATATTCCTTTTATTAAGGATGTAATTAGTAATTAGCAGCAGAAGTTCAATCCATCACTCCAAGCTAGAAAACCATCCAAATCATCTTATAGCACCTCTACTTATGCCTCCGTCTACTCTACTAGAAGGTTGAAGAGAAAAATTCCTTTGGATTTGACATAACATAGTGAGCTGTTCATTGGAACAGTTTCACGGATTATTTAGTTTATATTATAATTTTACCTTTAGTTTTAATTATTTTATATCTTTTAATTACATAATGTAACATAATAAAGATAAGATTATGTTTTGCTTCTTTTATTTCTAAGTTACCACATTAAATTCTTGTTAATAAATTACATTCAAAAATTGAGAATACACATTTTCTTTTTTATTCCAAATTTGAAATCGATTCAGCCGTTTTTTAGAAAACGTCGATTCCAGGTAAAAAATCTGTACACACACAGATATATTTCCAAATTTGATCTCATTCGATTCAGAATGGCTAGAAACGTTGAGAAAACATCGAATAGGAAGTTAAAAATGTGTGGTTTATAACATGTTACTATATTTTTCTACCAATTTAACGTGACATAGAATTTTGTAAATTCTGATTGCTGTTAAATAAAGTATATACAAAAAAAAACGTATAATGTACATATACATAACTATCAGATGATGTGCACAATATTTTTTATATTAAAGATATGAAAAATATAAATACACATAGAAAAATATCTTTTAATTACATAATGTAACATAATAAAGATAAGATTATGTTTTGCTTCTTTTATTTCTAAGTTACCACATTAAATTCTTGTTAATAAATTACATTCAAAAATTGAAAATAAACATTTTCTTTTTTATTCCAAATCCGACTCGTTACAAAGTTTTTTATGGGCGTCATTATTTAATCTAATTTTATCAAGTGAGTTTCTGAACGTGTTGTAATCACATAGATCTTGATTTTGGCAATTAGGCACTTGAACAACCTTTAAACAATCATGTCTTTTATTTCTGTATAGTACCTGAAAAATGAATAACAATATGATGTTAATTTTTTCAAATAATATAAAATTGAGTTCCTTTTATTTCAAAATAAAGGCAGTAAACTTTTTTCAGTTCAGCAACAAGTCTCATTGCAATTATTAACACACAATTTAATTGTTTGCATGAGGTAAATACAAAATCTTTTTTCTCATGATAAATTATTTCATCACACATAAATTTTTGAATGTAAATATTGCTCAATTACCAATTAAGCAAGTTATCAAGAGAATTAGGCAAATACTTCAGCAATCGGAATAAAATTAACAATTTAACAGTAATCAGATATTCTATTATTATTTTTTCATTAAAATTTCTCTAGTGGTTATCGCAAACGCTACTATATTTGATAAGTTATTAAAACTTAATCACGATAAAATCATAAAAGTTTGGCATATTTTTTCGAAATATATCAAGTTACCTTTATCTTACTGTAATTACCTTTACTTTCCATGAATTTTCTCCTTCTTTGTAAAGTTCTATTACATGCATAGCACCATGTTCAGGATAAAGGTCAGAAGCAGAAAATTCCTTTCCATTAATTGTGGTTCCATTTGGAGCAAATCCAGTTACTAACGCTGCAAAAACTCCTTGAGGTACTGTTAAAACTGATAGTTTATTTTTTTCTTTTCCCGGTGCAAGAGGTTGTGGTTTATCTTTTGTTAATTTATCCATGTCATTGATTACATCATATGTTATGGGGCCTGTAATAATTTCAAAAATTGTCAGAACCAATATAAAAATAAAAGTATATTATCAAAATTTTCATACATATTCATTTATAGGCGTATTAAATTGTAAAGTTTAACTACTTCATATCATAGGTTCTTATAGTAGGAATGGAGGTATGTTCTTTGATTTTGTTGTTCGTACATTTTGCTTTTGGCATAAGATATGATATATTTATTGACTGGTAAATGAATTCAAAGTTAAAAATAAAATTCAAGTAATTTACTGTAGAATGTATAACTTAGTTCTATATTAGAATACAAATCATTAACCTGATGCAAGTTTTCGTAGACGATTACTGCCGGTCAATGATGTCCACATTAATTGTTGAGAAAATTCCTTAAATTCTTTGCGTACTTTTTTCCAATATTTCAACTTATGTGGGTATTTTTTCTTATAAGAATAAAACTACAATACAATATTAGTTAATGGTTATATTAATAAATATAATATTATATTACTTACCACATTAAACATAGACTCATATGTAAGCCAGACATCTTGTGGTCTTTTATAAACATCCAACTTTTTCTTGGATAATTTTTTTTCGAAAATACTAACAACCTTCATGAAATCTTCATCGACTTCCTTGAATTGGCGTCTCTCACTAAAAACATTTTCTAAGTATGCAGGGCACTGATCTTTATTGTAAAATCTTAAATACTGCGTGGATTTTGACAGATTAGTAACTCATGTAAAAATGTTGTTATACCGTATTTTTTATGTCATACAAACCTGCTGCATTGCAGGAAATTGTGTGCTTTCTTTACTTTTTGTAGACCATATTCTATTTATTTTGTACGGCTGAAAATGGTAGCAACAAGATTAGATAGATACTTCAAAATATAACAAAATATATTATTAATTGGATATTGATTTAACTAATAGCTCATAACTACAAAATTATATTTTGAAGTCAACTATTCACCTAAGCTGGTTACTTAATTGGTTATAACTATACTACAAAAAACTATAAATTCATCAATAAATCAATGATTTTACAAACTTTATTTTCTAATCCTGCACCCAATACTAACGCTGCCTGGATGGTTCTAGGTGAAGTACTTGCAATAGACCAGTAATTAGTTTTATTCCATTTTTGAATTCCTAATCTATATCTGTAAAGGTCATCTATCTCTTCGCCATAATTATATGCATCAATTCTACCGCGCTAAAAATGTTATTAATTTGATAATTTTAGTACTAAGCCCGTTAGTATTCATGTTTATACAAAAAAATAAAAATTGTTATTAAATATATGCAATATTTTAGTGATAGAATAAAGTAGTTGGGGTAGGCTTACCCAGCTTAGCCTACTACACTGTTCAGGTCTTCCTATGATAACAGGTCCTCCTGGGTAATCACATGGCCAATGTGCAGCTCCTCGGACAGTCTAGTAAATTAACATATATTTACCATATTTTTACATATACATACTTAATTCACATTATCAGAGATAGTTGATAAATAAAGAATTTTAATACAAAAACATTATTCAACGCGTTGATATCTGAAAACCAACCGCGAAAACAATTTTAATTTCAACATCTTTTTGTTCATTGCGGGAAACAACAATATTAGTTTTAAAAAACACATATCAAAATTGCAAAATATTATATTCTGCACAATTATTTGGAAAATAAATAAAAATAATTTCAATAAAATACTTTCAGTCCAAGTTGTTGCACATAATCTTAGTCCTAAAACTATAGTTCGTAAGATATCAGTACAGATATTTTGATTTAATCGTTGATTTTTTTTTTCAATTAAACTTTATGAATTTAAATTTTGAATTTTCAAAACTTTTCATGTGTTGTGATTATTGGTTCATTTTCCAATTTATACTATATTTTTTCTCTATTTTTTAGTTGAACCCATTTGTAATTAATTTACCAATGTATCACTTTCAAATTATCTTGTATAATATATATGTATATATATATATATATATATATATATATATATATGTATATAAAAATTTGTTTTGTGTATAGGGGGAAGTTCCCTTACGGACTTCCCGGGGACACCTAAGGTTATTTATAAATAAACCAAAAGATATTTTACGAAATATTTATTAATTTATGATTTATGTTAGATAACAAAGTTAAAAATCAAACTAAATTAACAAAAACGCAATCTTTGCTAAACAATAATTAATACTATCAATCAAACTTTGTTATCAAAAAATATTTTAAACAGTGGCACCCAGTACCGGACATTTCAAAATAACTGCATTGCTCACATATGTAGTCGTCTCCACACTTTGGAATAATTACATGTGTTTTTGACGAATATTCTTAGATATCGCAAAAAATCACTATTTAACCACCCTTTTGGCTGGACCACACCGATGCTCTCAGCTAGAGCATTCATCATAAAATTTTCATTCTTTGAATAGGAAATACGAAGAATGGGGGTATGTAGTGACCGTTAGCTCATACAAAACAAAATTAAATAATTGGAATAAATCACGTAAATTCTCACAAAAAATATCAATGTACTGTCTGGCACAAAGGGACGACTTAGTGTCCGGTGCTAAGGGGCAAACATTTTTGTTTACTTGGTGGCACCTACTAAAATTTGTTAAAAGCTCTAATAATAATCTACCATTTTATGGATGCTAACAATCAAGTACAACTTTTATCTTTGCATACCACTCAAATGTAAATGCATAAATAGAATGCTAGAATTACTTCCATTGATATTTAGGTAATTTTGCGCCGTAATTTTGCGCCTGAAACAGAAAAGGGTTGCTCTTGCCGTGTGCGTCACAGGCAAGATTTGGCGCGTGATTCTGTACCTGCGTGCCCCTCGTGCCCCTTTCACTTCTATTTTGATTTTTTTTGTCAATCAAAACTTTATTCAAGTGCATTTTGAAATGAAAAGATTTATACTCTCTTAAATAATACGTGTTAAACAGAGTGTCCGGTGTTTGGTGCCGTCCGGCGTTACGGGACTTCCCCCTACAATATAGATTTTTAGTACACTTACTACAAAAACAAATTTTAATTCCGGCTTTACTGGGTCAACATTATTTTTCATTTCTTCGCACTTTCCAATTGCAAATAGTACACATATAAATAAAATTTCTAAAAGTATCATTATTCTTATTATACCACAAACGACAACATCACTATGAACTACAACAAGAAAACTACAAAATTTACATAAAAGTTCATTGTATTTATAAGATATATTTGTGTAATTTTGACGTCCAATGTATTTTGAAAATAGATGTTGACGCAAAAGTCTGAATTATTGCATGTTTTAATTTTGTGTTACTCAATCAATATTATTTGTATATTTGTGCCATTATGTATTAAATAAAATTTAGCTATACGAAATATTAGATCGAATTAGAAAATGGTGGCGGGATTAGCTCAAGAGTAGCGTTCCCGATTCACATGCTGGAGGTTCCGAGTTCGAATCTCCGGCAAGAATTTGAAAAATTATTAAGTAGTTAAGTCGGAATAATAATAGAATTATGAATTGTAATAAAAAAGATATGTATGTAAAATCAAAATGTATAAAAATTAGAAAATTAGAATTAAAAATGAATTGAAGTAAGAAGAATTTAGAAGAGGCAATGAGAAGTATAAGAGAAGAAGAAATATGTTGTTAGAAGATGAAATGAGAAGATAGTAAAGAAGAATGAAGATAAGTTAATAAGTATAGATAAAAGAATAGGATTATATGAAGAAGATAGTATAAAATTAAAGATTGTGTAGAATATATGATTGTATAGAATAATGCAGGTGGCTAAATGCTCGAGTAAGCGAGGCCAATAAAAATAAAAATAATTTAAAAAAAAAAAAAAAAAAATTAGAAAATGCTTAAATTATTTCGAAGTACTAGGTATATTTGAAATATTTAAGTCATATTGCTATCAATATTGACTCTGTAATACTCAATGGATATTTTATTTAGTTTACTTATATCATGTCTAAGATAAAACAAATTTGAAAAAATATTGAATTAAATTTACTTATAAAAACGTGTAAATGGTGATTTATATATTAATTTTAATTGTACCATATGCAAAATTTTACTTACAAATTAACATAATTAACTGTAATAATAATTAATTGAAATACTTACTAATTAATTACTGTTTCCAAACTCGTCAATATTATTAGCAAAATATGGTAACAGGGACATGTCAATTAGTTTAATAAATAAAATTAGAATATGATTGTATATATTTTACATTTATTCAAAATCAATTTGCAAAAAAATGATTGATCAACAATTCTACGAAATTGTGCTCATGAATGTCAGTAATATATCTAGCATATGTACATAGTCTCTGTATTATACAATCAAGAAAGTTTTTGGCCTATATTATGACTTTGTACTATTGGTATCGTAGAAGATTTTGATTTACAAAGTAATGTGAAACATTTAAATTAATTGCATAAGTGATTTATTTATAAAATTCTGCAGGATCCTTGCAGAGTTTATCGTGTTTTACTGGTTCTAAAGAAATTTCGTTCACAGCACTTTTCAAGTGATTCAGCGTACAAAAATTAGGAGGCAGCTTTCCCTTTTTATTGCATCCTGGCAGACGCAAAGGTTTTAAACAATTTTTCTTTTTTTTTCTATAAAGTATCTGTTAAAAAGCATATTTCTATAGACCCATATTTCAAAGCGAGTTAAAAAATAAGGTATAAAAACAACAGAATACTAATTTTATAAAAGAACAAATTGTTTTTGCAAGGTTTAGTAATTCTTACTTTGACTTGCCATTTATTATCAATGGTTTGATATAATTCAATTATGTGCATTGCACCATGCTCAGGATACAAATCGTCAGGATCAAATAGTTTTGCATCTATAGTAGTTCCATTTGGAGCAAATCCTGTTACTAAAGCTGCAAATATACCTTGTGGAACCGTTAGTATTGATAATCTACGTTCATTATTTTCTGGTTCTAAAAATTGTCCTTTCTTATTTCTAAATTTCTGTATGTCTTGTAAAACATCATAAACAATAGGCCCTGTTGAAGAAGAAGTATCAATCAATCTATTGATATTTTTGGAATCTAATCGGGATTATGATATTCTAAATCCTTTTATATTATACTGGTTTTATTATCTACAAAATTAGAATACTAATTTTTATAGAGTTACCTGAAGCCAGTTTTCTTTGTATTTCATCTGCTGTCAAAGAAGACCACATAAACAGTTTCGAATATTGTTTAAGTTCGCTTCGAATTCGTTTCCAGTACTTCATTTTGCGATAATTTTTTTTTTCTATATGAATAAAACTAAAAAAAAATATTCGATTGATATTTTGTAATACACATGTCATTAAATTTTAATATATTATTACATACCACGTTATATAACGATTCGTATGCTAGCCAGATATCTTGTGGAGTTTGGATAGCAGTTCTTTTTGGTACAATTTTTTCTTTCAAAACGGCTATAGCTTTTATGACTTCATCTTTTATAATGGGATATTTTACTTCAAGTTCTTGGAAAAATCTTGGACATTTTTCTGCACTATAAAATTTGGTATACTGAAAGCATTGAAATAGTTATAAGTTGACATCGTTAATTGTCTCAAGTATTCTAAATTGTAGATGTACCTCCTGCATCGCTGGAAATTGTGTAGTATTCTTTTTTGCTATAGACCATATACGATCTTTTTTATACCTCTGAAAGCAAGTGACTGGTTTAACTTAAATGATATAAAATTACGTTTTTTTTTATTAAATTTGCATGTAACAATCAGAATAGAGTAAGTAATTCTATGAACTACAGTGAGAACATAATCTGAACAAATCTATAACGTAAAGTAAAGGAAAAAACTAACTATAATAATAATAATAATAAATAAATAGAAAAACAATAGTTAAAAAAACATAAGAATAAATATAATAATAGAATAGAAAACTGTTCCATTGACCAAATAACTATATTTAAACCTAGTATTTTAATATTACTCATGTCATTCGACAAATGATATTTCTAAATTCATGGATAAAGGGTAATGCAATTACAAACACTGACAAATAGTTTAACATTACAAATTCATAAATACTTCAAAGAAAATTAATTTTAATGAATAAAATTTTGCACAACTAAGTCTTACAATATGTGCAATACTTAATCGGTAGTTTTTGTGTTAATAAAATTGAATTGAAATTAGTAATAGGCGTGAGTGAAAAAATACTATGAGAATGTACATTTCGGATTATTTTTATGGATAATGTTAATTTTAAATCAGAATATAATTCTACAATTGATTATAGTTTTATCATTTTATAACGATTATGAGTGCAAGAATATGTCGTATATGTGATACAAGGTGTTTTAGTTTATATTTTATTGTTTGTATATAAAATTATAAAAACATTGTTTTACTATATAGTTGCCCATGCTTACCTTATTTTCCAACACGGCTGCTAAAACCAATGCGGCTTGTTGAGTTCTGGGAGAACCACTGGCAAAGCTCCAGTATTTATCTTTGGTCCATTTTTTTATTCCAAACTTTTCTTTGTACATTTTTCCAATTTCTACACCGTAATCATAGGCATCGTTTCTTCCACGCTAGAAAATGATAAATCAAATCAAATAAATATAATTCTAATTAATGAATTGTTCAATATTTAACGTACCCAACTCAATCGACTAGTAAATTCAGATCTTCCGAAAATTGTTGGCCCTCCGGGATAATCACAAGGCCAATGTGCTGGTCCTCTTACAGTCTAAAATAAATAAATAATTATATTATTCACAGTGCAAGTATTTTTTTAATGTTTCTCGCAAGATACAATTTTGCCCTCAAGTAAATTTATTATTTCTTCCTATATCAAACAATGATATGTTACAACCATTAAGGTACATATTGGATGAATACTAAACATTGTAATAATAACATAATTTTCTATTATCAAAATTAATATTGAATTATGAAAAGATAGCATTTTGGTTAAAAAAAATATTTAATAATAGTTTATATTTAATTTGATTTAAAAAATAATAATTTTGTTGAGAATTAAAATTTATCTAAAGATATTTTCAAATATATGTAAAAAAATATTATCCAATTTCCAAATTCGTATTACCGTTTTTACAAAAATTATTTATTTTCTCTAATGGGCTCTTTTTACTATAAGAATTATGAACTTATTGGTTATTGAACTATATTTGATTGAAGTTTTTAAAAATCTAAAATTTTGGATGAATCAATAGAATGAAAGATGTTTCATTACAATATTTTGTTATAAATATACAGTAAAACTCCAATTATCCGAACTCCAATCATCCAAACTCCAATTATCCGAACTCCGACTATCCGAATCGCCGATTTGATTATCCGAATCGGTCCGGGTCTTCATTAATTCGGATAATTGGAGTTCTACTGTAAGTATATCTACAATGCATTCATAAGTTACATTCAAATTGAGGTTGCCATTTGGCTATGCCTCTTTTTGCTATTTGATATGCCTATTTGGATGTAGAAATTCCTGAATAAATACTACTTACAATAAATACAAATTTCAGTGTCCGCTCTACATTTTCATTTGGGTTTTCGTCCTTGGCATTAATAAATGTAATAAGTGCACATATACATAAAAACTTTGAATACCACATCCTCGAATTTTTGCATTTAAAATCTTAGAAATTGCAAAATTAAATTTTCCAATGGTACTTACATTGTATATATAAGTTATATTTGCGTTGGTTTGATGTTGATTCAGTTGGTGTAAATTTATTAATAACAAAATATTCTACGTTGCAAAACCCTGTTCGACAATTTGAATAATATATAATACATAAATTATGTGTAACTTTAAACTATATGGTTATGGTCTATTGACCATGAACTTTTTTAACTAATTTTTTTTAAGTAGTAAACTGCCATAAATACTTAGAGTACTCATTTCTTAATTACCTACCGTTTTCCAGTATGCAAACTATTAATATAAATTATAAAACGTACCACAATCCATAAATTTAAGAACTGTGTAAAACTATTTAGAATAGTGTAAAATAGCGCACATAAGCACTAATATTTTGCTATGGTCCAATTTTACAAAAATTTTCACAATTACTGCCGATGATTAATTAAAATTAATATTTGTAACATCAAAAAATTTATGGATCTACAAGTATGTATTATTGCTTTCTTAAAGCAAGTTGCATAAACTTTAAGATATAGAAAATAATTGAGTTGATAAAAATGAGTTTGAGCATATACTACTCAAAATTTATACAACTCAAAATAATTTAAAAAATTTTAAAATTGATCGAAAACAAAATAAAAAAGTAACAGTTAAGCTAGTGCCAATTCTTAATTGATTCTGAAATTAACTTAAGTTAAATAAAAAAATAACTCGTCCTTTATTTGCACTATACTACATCAAACAGAAAAAAATGATCAAAAAATTATGTGTTTGTTGTTTAAATAATAACCAATTCACGTTTTTTTGTTTTTTTTACAAAAACAATGCTGTATATATTTTTAATTAACTAAGTTAAATAAAACTAAAAAATAAAACAGCTCTACTGATTACGGAAAACTATTTACCATCGAATTTCTGAAATCGCCAAAACATATTTTACTTTTACATATACATATGCATAATTTTTCCAATTTGTGTACTAAACGATCTAGATGGGCTTGAAAAGTCGACAAACCAGTTTTATTGTATCAGAATTTTTTAAAAAATCATAATATTTTAGACTTTTTTTTCGAAAAGTTAAGAACTACTATAATATAGTAAGAATTGTGCTAAAAGTATTTAAAGTGCAAGTGGGATATTTTTGGAAAATATTTAAAGATTTCCAAAACAATCGATTATATGTAATGATTGATATTTATTATTTTTTTGTTCTTCAACAAGTACTTAACGCAAACAAATTAATTTGTAATATTTAAAACTTTTGTTGTAAGTTCGTTCAGAGGTAGAAGGCTTTTTTTTTAATTCGAGAAGTATATATCTTTAAATTAAATATATAAGTTGTTTGTAATATATATTTATAACCTTTATAATATTTACTTTGAGATTCCCGTTCTTTATCAATAGTAAATTGTGTTTTTCAAGTATTTTATTGGCATTCTAGCATATTGGAATTTCAGACAAAATCAGAATTAAAATAAAATCAGGTACATAATGTCAATGTATTAAAAAATTGAAACTGGATCTGATTCATATTATGACATTGTACTATAGGTATGGTCGGAGCATTTGTTATTATTAATATTTTGATATAATATAAATTAATATTACAATTTATGATATAACATTCAAACTAATGACATCTGTAAATTATTGACAGTTATACATTTTTGTCATTTATTCATTCTAAAACTTGCGTGCAAAGATTGCTATGTTTTATTGGTCCTAAAGAAGTTCGATTAACAGCCTCCTTAATTTGCTTAAGCGTGCAAAAGTTTGGAGGCAGCTTTCCTTCTTTATTGCATCCTGGTAGGCGCAAAGGTTTCAAACAATCTCCCTTCTTTTTTCTATATAGAATCTGTTAAAAAAAACATGTATAGATACATAACAAAAATTTAATATAATAAAATTGTAATTTCATGATATGTTAAAAATTATTTTTATGTGCTTTAGCAACATTTACCTTGACATGCCATTTATCTGCTGTTACATGATACAGTTCAATTATGTGCATTGCACCATGCTTTGGATATAAATCATCAGCATCAAACAATTTTCCGTCTACTGTAGTACCATTCGGGGCAAATCCTGCCACTAGAGCTGCAAATACTCCTTGTGGAACCGTTAGTATTGATAATACATGTTCATGTTTTTTTGGTGCAGGCTCATTATTTTTTGGTTCTAGCTCAATCTTTTTTGGTACCGGCTTATTATTTTCTGTATGATTGTCTCTAATATATTTGATATCTCGCAGAACATCAAATACTATAGGACCTGATTAAGCAATAGTCATATATATTATTCTTTATTCTATAATCTAATTTTTGTAGTGATTCAGACTTATCACTGTTCTTTAATATAAATCTTATAGTTCTACTTATATATCTTATTATATTTTTTAACTAAATTTTTGGGTTAAATTGTCATTTTTTATACATTTTTAATTGGAAATTTACTTTATTGATGGAAAAGATAAAGACTATAGCAATGAAACACTTTATTCTAAAATGTTTTCGGCAAGATTCAAATGAGCAAATGAAAATGCGTTTCCAGGTTATCGGTACCTATAAAAAGCATTTGAGAATTTGTTAACTAATATAAGAAGAAAATACTATAAACAATACATATGATATTATGTAATACTATTAAATAATCGAGCATGTTTAAGTAAAAGATAATTGAAATACATAAATATGAATTTGATGATTTTCTTAAATTTATACCCGACGTAGAAATATAACGTACAAATATAGAAATATAATTGTATCTTCATTTACCTGAAGCCAATTTTCTGAGTGTATTATCTGCTGTCAATGAAGACCACATGAACTGTTTAGAATATTGCTTGAGCTCGTTTCGAATTTGTCTCCAATACTTCATTTTATTATGGTATTTTTTTCTGTATGAATAAAACTGCAAAAAAATCAATTCAATATTATACTAATAGCACAAGTCTCCATAATGAAATATATTATTACGTACCACATTATATAGCGATTCGTATGCTAGCCAGATATCATGTGGAGTTCTGATAGAAGTCGTTTTTTGTGCCAATTTTTTCTTCAGAATGACTATAGCTTTCAGGAGCTCTAATTCACGATCTGTTTTAGGATAATTCTTTTCAACTTCTTGTAAAAATCTTGGGCATTGTTCTTTACTATAAAATTTGAGATACTGAAAACATTGAAATGATGATAAAATGACTTAGTGAGTATATAACTAATTATTATTATTATATATGTACCTCCTGCATTCCTGGAAATTGAGTAGTCTTCTTTTTTTCTGAGGACCATATACGATCTTTTTTGTACCTCTGAAAGAAAGAGGTAGGTTTTGTTAAGGTTCACTAGATAATTACCACGGGGTTAAACTTGGGACTTTATTAATACAAAGAGTTACGAATTCATTTAGAAAGTAGAATAGCTATATTTTTATTTACGTAATTTCTTTTGGAATAAACTTACACAAATAATTTTTATTTTCATATGATTTACCTTATTTTCCAATCCGGCTGCTAAAACTAATGCAGCTTGCTGAGTTCTGGGAGAACTACTAGCTAAGCTCAAGTATTTAGTTTTGTTCCATTGTTCTATATTAAACTTCTCTTTATACATTTCACCAATTTCGACTCCATAATCATAAGCATCGTTTCTTCCACGCTAGAAAATGATAAACCAAATCAAATAAATATAATTCTAATTAATACATTTTTTCATTTCTAACGTACCCAACTCAATCGACTAGTGAGTTCAGATCTTCCGAAAATTGTTGGCCCTCCGGGATAATCACAAGGCCAATGTGCAGAGCCTCTTACGGTCTGAAATGTAAAATTTTAAGCACAATGAAAGTATTGATTAATTGTTCTGAGAGAATTAACTATTTCATTGTGTTCTTTATTGCATTTACTCCCAAATACTAAATCTACTAATAAAAGTATAATTTTATTTTTATTCACTTAATATTTGAAACATATTTTCTTGCTTTTAAAATTAATTTTATATAAATGATTTAAATTGAAAATATGTATAGTTTTTTAATTTGTAAATACCAATTTTTATTTTTACAATAAAAATTTAATATTATTGAGAACAAAAATATTTTTAGAACATTTTCAAAAAGAAAATTTATTTTATTCAGGTTAAAATTTTTGAATCTAATATTCTAACAAATGATTGAAAACTGGAAGAAAAAACATGATTGTACTATACATGGTTTCATTAAAAAAATGTTGAGTCCATACGCCCTATTTGTTGATTTTGATAAACTCTATCCTTCTAATTTTACATGTATTTATACTTTATTAATACACTAGCGTTTTTTTAAAATTTGTATAACTGTAACGTATTTTTAAGATTAAGTACATTTTTTATATTGCAATCTACTATATGACTTATAGTAGTAAAATATAGTGGCTATATAAATTAATGAATAATTTTATTACTTACAATAAATACAAATTTTAGCTTTGGCACTTTAGGTGCAATTTTCTTTGGGTTTTTGTCATCACCATTAATAAATGTAATAAGTGCACATATATATAAAAACTTTGAATACCACATCTTCGAATTGCTGCTTTATAATCACAGTAATTACGGAGCTAATTTTTCCAAGGGAGTATACATGGTATATTTATAAGTAATATTTGCGTTAGATTGACGTTGATTTAGTTGACGTAATTTAATAAACAGCAAAATAGTCGATGTTACGAAACTAGCTCTGCGTTTTGACTGTGGCATATGATTTAAAATAAAATAATTAAGTTTACCATTAACAAGGTATAGTTTTGTACTAAACAAGTGTTTCTTCGCAAAACTAAATTTAATCGATTTAGGAATGGTTGAAATACTCAATTTTTTTTGTTCTTAATTTAATAATATAATCAACAGTTTTTCAGTATTATTCAGAACTATTTCCAGTAATAATATTCAGAAATTACAAACGGCTATAGGAAGCCTAAAATTTAAATCGATATTCATCGAATTGTTAAAAAAATCTTTTGCAAACGTAACTCACTTTTAGCAGAATATATACAAACTCAAAAATAATACAGAAATACTAACTTACTTTTCAAAGACCTAGATATTTTTATATCCAGAGTTAGCAATTTACGAGAAACTGAAATTAATATACAAATAAAATACTCTAGTATTAAACTTAACAAAATTTAGTACTTATTTACTCAATAAAGTATCCACTTATAAATTTTCATGATTCAATAAGATTGGAAAAAGATAATTAATAACATATCAAAATAGTTTATTTAAATTAATAATTTTTTAATATTCTGCATGCAAAAGTAAAATTATTTTTAATCATTATTTAAACAAAATTAAAATATGAACAGGATAAGCCAGATAATTTCGTTGAATCAACCAAAGTGTGTATATATATATATATATATATATATATATATATATTGTGCATGTGTATAAGAGTGGGAAAAGACACAGTATTATTTTGTACCATATTTTTTATGTATAAAACCAAATTTCAAAACTTTTTCAAATCTTCGTCATATTTTGTGATAATGAACTTAGAAATTTTCGCATACAAATCAAATTGTTGAAATCTATATTTCTCAATGATATACAGTCAATTACGCAAATATTTGTTCTATATATCAATTGATGTAATTTTCTCTTCTTTAATTCAATTACTGTATATTTGAGTAGATATTTCAAAATTCAAATGCGTCAATATAATTTATTTATTACATGAAGACATCATAATTTTGATACTCTATTTTCTATGCATGACGGATAGTTTGTAAAATATGTATGCTCTTTTTTATGTGTTTTTATCAAATTTTTTGTTGGTTTTCAGTGCTCCAGAATCTGTTAAGGATCCAAATCAGAATGTAAAAAATGTGCCGAAAATAGAAGATTTGAAAGATCCTTTGACATTAAAATTTGTGTTTGTGGTAAGAATTTACAAAATGTTACATGAATTTTAATTAAATTAAAAATTGAATTAACTATATTATACATAAAGGTAATGCGAAATGGTGAAAGTTTTCCCGATGAACACATGATTAAAACAAATCCAAGCTATGAATGGAAGCATTACAAATTTCCTCGTGGGGAATTGACCAAGGCAAGTATATTTGTCAATCTACACTATTAAATATACTCATTATTATACTTTCCAACAATAATTGACATAAGTACAAAAAGTGCCAAAAAAAACTTCTCAAAATTATACAAAAGAAGTATAGAAGTGAAGTTAGTACTCATTAGTATCGAAATGTTAGAAAAAAGTAAATAAACTTTATAATTAATGTTATGCAAATAACATGAAATGAAGAAAAAAATTAGGAGTAAAAGCAATTTAAACTTTGGTCTATGTTAATAAATCTGAAAGATTTTTCAAATTAAATACAAATTTTATTAAAAAATTAAAGTAATACTTTAATGAATACATATAAAAATTAATTAAAAAATATTATGTTTATTCCTTCAGCTAGGAAGACTTACTATGTATGAGGCTGGTGAAAACCTGAGACACTGGTACCCGGAATTCCTGAGCAGATCTTACGTCACAAAACGTTTAGTAAAGGTCACTGCTGTTGGAAGTAAGTTCACAATTAATTCACGTGAAAGCGCATTAATTGTGAGAGCAGCACTTAGACAAAAGGTAATATAATAATAATTATTAATTTTTTAACTCACAACATACTAGTTCACTTTAAAAATTTTATTAGAAAATAGAATATTTTTAACTTATCTGCTGCTATATCAAAACCAAACCCAAACTTTGATTTTGAATTTTATTTATCAAAGTTTTAATTTGATAATCGTCTAACATTCCAAAGACGTTGCAAGTAAATGCATATCTTGATTATACTAAGTGAAACCTTCATAATTTACATCATCGAACAAAAAGTTATCTTGATCTATGTTTTATTTAATGAAATAATTTGAAATTTTCTATGAAGTTGATAATATTTGAAATATTTTTAATAATTATTAAAAGTTAATAAATAATAACTCGTATAAAAAAAATCTATCTTCAACAGAATAAAAAGCATAGCTTGAAAAGAAAATGGTCTACAAGAAAATTGGCTTCGACTAGAAATGACGAGTTTACTGATGCTGTAAGTAGGCATTACAATTTTAATTATTAATTTAATAATATGTAGCCGCCACATTTTTTTAACCCATTTTAATAATTTGCCTGCTTTTTACATATTTCTTGATACTCAATATTTTTTATTACGAAGCTAAACAATTGTTCACTATCTTTTTCGTTTAAGTTTTAAAGTCTTCTTAACATTTTAAACATTTAGACATAGTAGAAAAATTTGATGTATGTGTGTGTTTGTTTGTGTGTATGTATGAATGTGTGTGTAGCATGTTTGTTCAAACGTGTGTGCGAATACAATTTTTCGTCAAAATTATAATTTGTATAAAAACTTATACATATTTTTTCTCAAAGGACAAATTATTTCGAAGAATTCAAAAAATTCTAAAGTTTCTACATCTTTTAAATTATGGTACATGAAGTGCAAGCAATTCGACTTAAGGCACGATGATATTGTTGATAAATTAATACCTGAATAATTCTTAATATGTACTTATGTTTTGCATAATTATTTTTTATGTGTTTTTAAAGATTTACTAAATTGTTTGACAATATTATTATGATTTAATACTGCAAATCTGTGTAAAACTATATATAATTAAAAATTTGTCAAAAGTATTTTTTTATTTATAAGGCTTTGGACTATTACTTAAAATGTAAAGAGTATCGGCCTGCACAAAATAAGGCTTTGTATGATAGCTTAATAACAAAATTCAAAAATGACTCCGGCTTTGGAGGATTGTGGAAGGCTTTACAAGAAAATACCGAAGCCGATTTGGATTACAATAATTTGTCAAAATTGCAATACTTATTCGAATTATATGAAACTAGCGTGAGTATGATTACAAATTTTTGAACATTTTAATTGAATTTTATAAATACTGTGAATGTTTCATTTGAAAAATTATTAAGAAATATATTCTTGAAAATTTGATAGAAAATATGCATGAAAATAACCAAATAAATATCTATATATATTAATTTAGGAACTGAGTGGTATTGGATTTCCTCATTGGCTACATAACAACAAATGGTATACTTACTATGAGTTAATGCGAGAATACGTTAATGCATCATATTCAACAGATTATTTAAAAACTGTTGCTGGAGGTTTGTAGTCAATTGTCATTTATCACAAACATTTAACAAATGTACAGAATATAAAGCAAAACGTACAAAAATTGGAAAATCATAAAGAATTGAATTTAGTAGTAACCGGAGTAACATGCAACCGATAGTTTTTCTATGGACTTAATCACTCGCGTGTTTATCATCGAGTTTGAACATAGGAAAATTAAATTGTTTTCAATGTAAACTTTAACAGAAACATAAAAAAATTCAAAAATAAAGCACATATTTTAAACTTCTTGTGTACCATTTTAAAACATAAATTTATCTTGTTTAAAAAAGGTTCAAAATGTTATTCTAAACGCTAATTCTATCCCTTTTCAAGGTCGTATGCTTCAATACTTTGTTGAATGGACGACAAGCTTAATGGAAAACTGGAACCTTGCGATACACGAATGTTAGTAAATGTTGGCTATGGCAAAACAGTATCGCCCTTTTTGGCAGCCTTAGGTGGTAGCAAAGGCTTTACCCATTCATATGAAGTGGCCTCAATTGAACCGGAAAAAAATGAAACTGTTGTCAATGTGACTGTGAATAGCTTCAGACCTTTCCATGGTGGTATGGTGATAGTCGAAGCACATCAATTGGATAGCAGTAATGACTTTTGGCTAAGGGTAATTAAATTAAAAATTTATCATTAATGTATATTTTTTAAGATATCAAGTATAAATCACATTATTAAGGTGTTTATTCAGGCGATTCGAATAATTTGTAGTATGAATTAAATTTTCTTTATTTAATGCGGTATTTAGAATGATAGTTCTCTATTAAATTTAATCAAATATTTGACAATTAGCATTATATAGCATTTAGCATTTTTTTACGTTTCTGTTTTTCAGGTTTTCGTAAGTGGAAGTACAAGTAGCCCAATTGAGGAGTTAAAAATAAACGACTGTACTTATCCATGTAGCTATCAAGAACTCAAGAAGAAATTACAGTCTTCACAATTAGCTGTTAATATGCAAGACTGGCTAAAAGCGTGCAATGTAGGGTCTGGTTGGAAAAAGTAATAACATTTAGAAATTGTAAAATAGATTAACTAAATTAAAAACGTGTTTGAAGTACTACTTTTAGTCTTATTATCTTTTAGGAGAAATAGCCTAGTTTAAAAGGTGTTAAATAAATATTTGAAAACGTGTACTTTATTTAATCTTTAGATAGTCAATTTAACTCAAAATATAAGTTCAAAACAAAGTAGTTCCGCACAATTAATTGGTTATCGTATATTATCATAACTTATAATTATTAGAAAAATTATTAAATATAATTATTCGACAACGCAAAGATGCAAATTATTTGTGAACTTAATCATACTTTATGTCACTTTACGCAAAGTTACGATTCTGAACAATGGCACTCAAAAAGATTTACTTATAATTAAAGTGAATAATTAAATTTATTAGATATCAAGGCTGATTAATATACAAAGAGATTTTATTTATATTACAAATGATAAAACTAATCGTTAAATTTTGTCTAATATTCAGAAGCACATTACCTACTTTAAAATCGCTTTTATCTACAGCGTGAATACGTTATTATTTCTCATTTGTAATAATTGATTTTATCTGCAAATCGCGTATATTTGTTCTACAAATTGATATTACGAAATTTGCTGTTATGCAAGTTGGCAAAAGTAATATACATATTATATATAGGCAGCAACTTTTTTTCTATTGAAATTATTTATGTTTTATTTTTGCACAAATGCTAGGATATGAAAAATTTAAGAAGTATCTAAACAACAAAAAAACAACAAATGTTAAATATTGACGCAATTACTAAAAAATTAGTGGAACATTTGTACCGTTTAATAAATTTAGTAATTCTCTTGCCATAATAATATTATTGGTATTTTTGTTTACAAAAGCTTGCACAACCTATAATAAATTTGATGATAGGTAAATATCGACATAAAATTTCTGTTTATGTCGATATTTAAAATTATTATTATTTCTGTTTAAAAACTACTTGTTTTATTATAATATATCTAATAGAAATAATCATAAAATATCTAAAATAAATATATTTATAAATAAAAAATGCTTAAAATAAGCTTGTTTGCATATTTGTTGATAACTCTAAACTGTCATAATACCCTGGAACTAAATGAAACTAATTTGAAATTAGTTTTTGCGGTAAATATTTTGTTCGAAAATTATTTTATTTATGAAATTACTAATATCATCTATACATTATATATAATTACAAAAAATATAAGCATAGTGATTAAATATAAAAATTTAAGTTCAGTTTTCAAATAAGTTTTAATATATTTAAATTGGGTATCAAAAGTTCTCTTTAAGGCTTTATAAATTATTATTGATATTTATCTATTATTGATTATGTCCTCTCTAGTTTTAATTGTTATTTAATATATAATTTATTTATATTCTTTTAAAATAATGTTTTGGTTTTTATTCGAGTGTTTTTACAGATTGTTCGTAATGGTGAGCATTATCCTGATAAATATGCTTTGGAATATGAAAAACGATTTAATAAATATACATTCCAACCAGGTGAACTATTACAGGTAAACAAAAAATTCACAATAATTGAATTTGATTTATGTTTTACTATTATATGTATATTTTATTTTACAGTTAGGTAAAGAAACTATGTATGATGTTGGGAAAAAACTGAGAGAAAGATATAATGAATATTTGCGTGATCACTCTCTTACAAAATATCTCGTTAAAACCTCTGGAGTGAAAAATAAATTTTCAAAAAGAACTTTGGAGAGCGCTCTCATTTTGCAAGAAGGATTGAGGAAATCTGTAAGAGACAATAATTATCATAGAAAATATTATTTAAGTCATAATTTCAATCAAATATTTTCAAAACTAATCGAATTTAATAAAAAAAAAATATATTAAAACATAAAACTGAAACTTTCTGACATTCAGAAATATAATTGTTTTTAAAACATAGTTTTATAATTATTATATTCAAATTGAATTTCATACAGATTATCAGAAGCATCTTAAATGATCTATTAATTTCGGCAAATAATATTAGTGGTATATTTATTATATACATTTTACATAAATTTAAATAAACACTATAAATATAGAGATATTTCATTTCTACTATTTCAGTATATTATCAAACTGCAATAATATTATTCATTATAATTTCATAATGGAAATTTATTTTTTATTTTGAATTAACTTTTATTTAATTACAGGAACAGAAATATGTTCTAAATCGAAATTGGACTGAAAGACAATGGTCGACTGTTGAAGATCCAAATTACACTGACAGTGTGGGTAACTATAAATCAATTAAAAATTTAAAATATTTATTAATTAAATTTATAATAATTTTAGGCTAGTTACTATTATTACAATTGCGATAAATATTTGGAAGAACAAAACAAAATACTACAACGAGAACTAAGAGAAAAGGTACTAGGAAAATATAAGGAATTGATGGACGTGTTTAGAAGAAATACTAAATTAGAACTACAACCAAACAAGTTGAATGAATTGTTTTCATTGTACGAGTTGTATTATAATGAAGTAGGTTCATGAAAAAATAATTTTCTAAAGTTTAAAAGTTAAGATATGGTTTACCAAGCTATTGCTTCTAATCCAAACTTTACTCCTATTTAATAAAAATATTAGGTACAATTTGAATTGTTAGGTAATTAAATTTTAATTATTAAATTCATGATTAAATATTTTAACCTAATGTAATTTTATTTGCGTTATTTTTAATTTGTTGAATATTTTATTATGTATTTCTAAAATTATTTACCTAATTTTATATTTTGGCAATAATTCGCTCGTTCTGAATATTTTTTTTATTATCTCTTTTTCAAATTAGAAAAAAAGGTATATTCAATTGTGATTTGATTTGATAATTTTTTATTCTTATTGCTCCAATTTTTTTTGTTTTAACGCATTTTTTATACAAATTTCTTTTATTCTTTTATAGGAAATAAGTAATATAAAACGACCAGATTGGTTAACAGATGAAATATATTCTCAATTCAAAGAATTAATGAATGATTATGTTGAGGCAGCTTTTGCAACAAATGCCTTAAAATCTATGGCTGGAGGTGAGAAATATTAATTTTATAATACATTTTTTATTCGGAAACTTATCATAATACAAGGTATTTTTTAAATTCATCATATTTTATACTTTATTTTTGACAATTTGTAATTAATTTGTGAGAGACAGGATTTTCGTAAATAAATGACTCAAAAGTTTATACTTGATTGATTGAATCAGATTTTTTTTTTTCAAATAAAATATAAAACTTATCTCTCAACTTTGCAATAATCCTATAATCTTGCAACAGTTTTTACAAATTATTATTAAAGTCTTATATACAATAGGAATAGACAATATATTACTTAAATATTTTTATGCCTAAATAGTGTTCATTTAAATTTATATGTAAAATGCATATATATTATATACGATAAGATAGTATTTTTCATACTCCTTAGACGTAAGTATACGATTAATATTATTTTCCGAAAATAATTGAATATTTTACATGCTTCTGATGATCTGCTTTAAATTCAATTGACTAATAACAAAACAAAACCAATTTTAGAAATATAAATTATTATAAAGTTAGTTTAGTTTGATATTTGATCATAACATTTACTAAAATTGATGACATTGATTTTTAGTGGATTTAAAATTTCATTAAAAAATTTAATTAGTTTTTTATTAGCTTGTAATACTAATTAATTATAATCAGTAAAATGTGTTATTTAAATTATTTTATAGGTTTACACGTAAAACATATGTTCGATACAATTAATTTGATGAAAGATAAAAAGTTACAACCTTGTAACACGAGAATGTTTTTATATGTTGGAAATGGTGCAATTGTCGCACCAATATTTGCAGCTTTTGGTGGTGAAAATGGTTTTGAAATAAAAGAAAATCCAAGTAAAAGAACTATGAAATCCTTTTATCCTAAACATGGAGGATTGACTATATTTGAAATATATCACATAAAAGAAACAAATGATTTCTTTTTAAAAGTGAGTAAACATTCTATAAAATTTGATTTATATCACTAAAGATTATTAAAGATCTACTAACCAAATTATGTGTTTATTAATTTTTATAATTATTTATTTGGCTTTAACGGCATTTTTAGTAATATAAATATCTTCTGTCCATCTACTTTAATTTATTTGTTAATATTTTTATTTTGGAATAATTGAGTTATTATAAAAAAAAATATGTTTATAACAAACTTTATTAACATAATTTATTGCAAATAATTAAGCATATAATCACTGTACACTAATTTATTATATCATATAAATATTTTTAGATGTATTATTCTGAAGACTCGAAGTCAGGCATCGTTGAATTAACGAAACCAGACTGTGGATATCCTTGTAAAGCAAATAAATTGAGAATTTTACTGAATGATATTTATATAAAAAAAGAAGAAATAAAAGACTTATGTGATGCAGTTGATAGTAAAAAACCTACGCCTAAATAAGTAAGTGGATTGCATGGTTTTGTTAATCATTAATCATTTTTCTTATATTCTATAATTTGTTATATTAATTTGCATGATAAGTAGATAAATATAAATTATTTATATACATTATTTAGAATAAATGTAATTTAAATATTATCAAAGATTTATTAAGTGATGTTCACAAATTTATATGCATACATGCACCATTCGGCATAAAATTCCAATTTTCTTATTCAACCATAACAAAGTATTTTTACAATGGTTATTTAAAACTAAATCCATGAACTTGGCTTGCGATTGTAATGATTCTACAAAATTAATTATTTGATATATACCATTCTTCTAGAACAAACTATTTTGAAGTACTTAATATGATTTCATTTCAAAGCGATTTTATTTAATACAAAATTAAGCAATTTTACTTAATACAAAAAAATTATTTTTCCTGTGTATCCAGTGTTTATTAAAGTAAAATGCCAGTAAATAAAAATTTATTCTGAAATCAAATTTATTAGCTTCAAATTTTCGGGTCATATTGTTAAAAAATATAATTGAATACTCCTAAATATATGACATAAAAATAACATGTGCAAAAACGCGATTGCAAGGAACCGTATTAGATATGCAAAAATTTAAAAACAATTATGATTTTTTTATAATTGATAATAAGTAATTTATTGAAATCAAACTCCTTATATATTTGCATAATAACGCTACTTTGGTAATATTATATGTTGATATAAAACGTAGTAGGTACAAAAAATTAAAATTACAACTCGATTATCATTATTATTTCTTTTGATTTGCAATCAGATTAATCTAAATAATTTTATGCAAGTTTGTTTTCTGGCAGTTTAGACTTCAGTTCGAAGTTTTAATTTAAAAAAACATAGAATATAGTTTTTGTAACGACTTGATTCTTTAGCCCTATGCGGTCCATTGAGAAAGATCTGGTTATAAATTTAGAATAATACTGACAACTTTGAAAATTTGGCGTTAGCAAACTATTTTTTTCTAATGTGTTTTATAACTAGTATGTTATAACAAATAACAATTAGTAACAAACTAGTAACAATTGAATTTGATCAATTATTATTAATATATAAAATTGCACTAATTGCAGAAAAGTGATCTAGACCCAAAAGAGATTTATTGATAAATTTTGAAGAATAAAGTCAATTTGAAAAATTCAGTATAAATAAACTGTTTGCCCTAAATTATTCTAATATTAATAATCTTTATAAAAAATTTAATAGAAACAAAGTATATTAGTAATTTGTACATATGTTATACCAAAAATTAGTATAAAATTGATGAACCGCCAAATATGAACGTATTTCAAAACTTACTTCAAAATTTAGGAGGGCTAGTTTAAAAATTTAACTTGAATTTTAAATTTTATTGAGTCCATTTATTGTCAAAATCTATACCAAATATATTTCAAATTGTTTACATTTCATCATATATTATCTATAATTATCAAAATAAAAATGAAAAAAATATTTTTTTAAATGAATACAAAGAACTTTGCAAATACCAATACTCGATTACCATTTGGCATCAATATCTTAAATTCTTAAGATGCAGAATTAATTATGTACCAAAATGTTGTGTGATCATTTCAGTATGCAATACGCACAGTCATGTCAGCATTATTTATAACCCGTTTATAAATCGGTGAAAGGTAATTTATTTAACGATTGTGTGTTTTTAAAATTATCGATAAATAAAAAATTTATTTATTTCCGATCATGAGCACCTACAGGCACGCGAACTGATGCGTGCTACTCTTAAGGTACAGTAAGACCATATACAGACAGTGTAGTACTCTTATATTAATTTGGTTTTTTTTTTTCTCGGTTCTCAATTATTCGATATGTTTTATTGCGATTTCTTATCGCTGTAATTCGAGATGCATTTGATTATCATTTTTATTCGATTTTTATCGATTGGAACTGCGTGCTCACACGACATGATTAAAGTTCTCTGCACGTTTTATACAGAAGCGAAATGAGAACCCAGGAACATGGTTTAAGAAACACATACCTAATAGATGAATTTGTTTATAATTTGACTAATGTTATGGCTGTATAATAGACTAATGTTATGGTAAGGCTATGTTACGTTCTAGTTCTTTTTACGAAATGCTATTAAATACTGTCAAAATGCTATGTAGGTATTTTGTGTGTGATCAGGCGTTCTGCACATAAAATGCAACTTTACTTATATGTTATCAAGCCATATCTCAAAGATCCAGATATGATAACATCGTTTTTTCACATTTGAGCGCTTTTTAGGTTAGGTTTTCTATATAATCTGCAACTGCACAGCAACCACATTGGATTTTGACAGTTTTTAGTACCGCTTTATATAAAAACAGCTACATAACACAGCCTTGCCATAACATTGGTTCATAGGGCAGAATCGGCTCCTAAGACTTTCAACAGCATTTATCAAAAATAACATTTCGCATAAATACACGGCTTTCTTGATGTTCTTTTTGCTTATTATAATAATATAAAGTCTGCAATGCCATATTATAAAACTGTCTCCTGCGTCCTTCCTTATTTTCGATCAGTTTTTTTTACTAGATATCAGCTTTAATTCCCTGATCATTGGCTTCTTGATAATAAATATCGTTGTTATTATACTGATCTTTCCTCAATATCATATTTTGTTTGTTTGGTATAGAACGATTTTATTAGTTTTTCATCTATTTATCTGATACATATATAAGCTCTCCATCCAAATGTGGAAGATAAAAATGTTCTAATCATTGTAATAGTTAAAATTTACGTTATAATCTAAAAACCTCAGAGTTTCCATTAAATTATATTTGCCAGAATATATTCGTCATGGAGAAGTGGCAGAATTTTGCGTATTGACCAGTATATTCATCATGCGTATGAATCAGAGACCATATGCTACTAAAATTGAATTTAAAAAAAAAATAGCTAAATATATTCTGAAATGTTAAGTTGTTTCGAATATTTTAAGGATGTTATTGTGTAAGAAATGTAGTTGTAAGTAGAATTTTACCTCAAAGTAAGTTTCATAAACTTTGTTCAATATGGAGATAATGTACTTAATCAATGAAAATTAAGGTTCAGCTATTAAAAAAAAATCCACTATTTATTTGGAAAATAGTTTTTAGCTTCACTTTAATCTGTTCTTGCTTCCTCACACTTACGTATATAATACTTTATCAAGGATTCGTTTTTAGTTTAATGCCTAAAATTTTGTGCCATATATTCCTTTCCGATGGACCATCTGAGTCCGATAGTCTTAATTGAAATTCATTATTGAAATCATATTATTCTAGCAAAAATAAGAATTATTAAAAAAGGTTGTTTATTTATCTAGTTAAATTTTCATTGATGGACTTTAATTATGTTTATTGAAATTAAGTATACAGTCATGTAAAAAATTATTTAACAGTTTTATTAACTTCCCGTAGTTACGGAGATAAAGAGCAAAGAGTGCAGAAAGTAGAAATAGAGTTTTTGATTCTGACTATAGTTCTGACTGTTTTAATTCTGACTATAGTTCTATTATACTTTACAAATAATTTCAACTTTGCAATTCAGTTTATATAATTCTTATAAATATTAGACAATGTTACAATATTAATAATAATCTATTTGAAAACATTCAGTATTCCTCGAACATTATGTTACGGTACGGGAAGTTCCAGCAATTTGCCTTAAGGCACGATGCCACCCACCCCACTAGTTTTGTTATGCATCCTTTCGGCACCATCTACGCCAGTTACAATTGTATCCTGAATCTTTTATTATACATATATGTATTATAATATATTTTCATAATTATGTGATAATTTAATATAAAAGTATAAAAATATTTAATTATGCAAGCAAATTTATTTAACTTTATTTTTATAAAATGAAAAAAGGAAACATCCCTATGAATTTTTATTTGCGCCTAGTAAACGAGCCATCATAAGAGCGACCCTATAATATATGTGCAAACGTTTTGGGGTAATATTAATAGATTTTTCAGCTCATTTCACCTATGTCAATGTTTTGTTTCCTAATTTTTTATTCACAGATATATAATCGAGATCAAACATACTGTTTTACCTTCGTAGAATATAGTTACTATTTTCTTGTTTTTATCAATATTTTCTACAATTTTCTATATGTCGATCAGCAAGTTGTTAACTTGCTATTTGTGTATTTCGACATACTTACGTTTTTTAGTATTTATTTATAATTACTAAATTTTATATAAAATTTGTTGAACTTGTTGAAAATTTACGCCCGCCTATAGGGTGAAAAGGACCAGGTTACAAATTTTAAAGATAAATTAGCTTGGAGTTTTACTGAGCATAGTCAGATAGTTGTTAGTTTGATATGTGTTATTTGTTGTGATATATTATACTTTCTATATTTTACTCATATATTTTATATTTTCTTTGTATATTATTTTATATTTTATTTGTAATATAATTGCTCAAAGTGACACTGAAACTTTTTGCCCCTAAATATGAAACAATTTAAAATTATTTATTATTATTAAATACAGATCTGTTACAGTTTTATGTCACGAATAAAACTAAAATCAAGCGTGCATCTCGACGCAAGATATCGCAAATAATTAATTTAAGAAACGCATCTCGACGTAATTAATTTAAAGTATTTGTTAATTAAAACTTCAAGAAGTCGCCTCGTTACTTTCAATTTAAAAGAACTGGATTTCGGCTGACTAACGTCGGATATTAAATTAATACAAACCTTATTGCGAGAATACAAATTAACTAAAAGAGAAACGCCCTTGAAAATATTAATTGAATATTAACGCACGTAGCATGGATCGTTAATGAAATTTTTGCAATGGCTTAAATAAATTGTTAATGGTTATACGATATAGTTACTAATATCGATTTATTAATACGACTACTATATATTTCAACATGTTTCTATCAAATGCAAATTGTAACAAAATATTTTATAAAAAGTAGAAGTTTTGCCTTTCATTGTATAACTCCTTGTTACATTGTAATAACACTCATATCTGCATTCACAAAAAGTAAATAGTTCAGTCATAAAACAGTACGATATCTTAAAATGTTTTAAGCCACCCTACTTAACAATATTATATAAATCCTTCCAATAACGAACAATACAAAAGGTTGTTGTGCAGATTCAGTTGTGTAAATTTTGCCTTGATGGGGACATATTTGCAATATTGTAAAAGATATGTGAAATAATAATCAATACTCAAGTAATAATCAAGATCTTTGTTTGAAAATATACTAAATACTAAAACATCAATCGAAATTGGGTGGATAAGAACAATACTGATAGGCCCTCCATCATATTAATTGGTTAAAATAATGTGTAATTGATATTTTATCAAAGGATCTCCTATAATTTTTTTTGTTTATACCTAATAAATTTATCTACATTCTATTAAATATCTAAATTTATAATTATCGCGAATTAGTTGCTAACAAAATTTTTGGGCTTTTTATTTCTGACGCTTTCTGAAGTCCATTTGAGTTAGAATTCAAAGTTAGCTAAAGATAAATCAGAGAAGTTTTGCGTTTCCAAGAAAAGCATTTTGATCATAAAGCCTAAATATTAATCGAGGATTCTAGGATAGATCTAATAATGTATAAAGGCAACATATCTGCACTTTTTCTTCTACTTATTCGCCATTTTTCGCGGTTTTACACGCTTTCGATCTTTTACTGTATTTGAAAATATTGTTTTTTAAACAAACTTTATTAATTTTTCATTTACACGAAATTATAAACAGTAAATTTTAATTTGCTCATACGTATGATAACATTGTCAAAATACTACTCTACAAAATGTTTTTATGTTGCAGTTACGAATTCTTAGTCTAAATGTCTATGATAGAAATATGAAGATGAGATGGGAACTTTCCGTTTTATGATCAAAGCTAAATTTGATGTGTGTATAAGTTTCGTTTTTTCCATGAAAGTGAAAATTTTCCAGTGAATAATCTAAGAGTGAGTACGCACAATCTATCTTTCGTGTAAAGGGGGGGATAAGTGTAATCGTTCTCAATGTACTTATCAGAAACACCAGAAAATAATATATATTTCAGCTATTTTCTATTTAATCATCTTTCTGAAAAACGATTTCACTCCAACTTTGAGTAAAAATTCTCATAGAACTTTGAATTTTGAGCGGTATTGTTACTCTGTATATACAATGCCTGTAAATTACCACTTTGCAAATTCACATAAATTAGCAAATAAAAGTTTCAACAAAAGTAGACACCTTAAAAATTACATTCCTTTTCAGTATCATTTCAAATACAGTGTGTACTTTTGCCGCACAATGGTAATATATTTAAGATTTAAGATTCACGAGCATGTTCAATTGCAGGACGAAGACGACCATTATTCACTTACTAAAAGGCATTTCACGGTTCGTATAGGTAAAATTCGGTATCGTATGCGCGTGCCGAAGATGCGCTCAAGTCGATTCAAAATGGATTTTTTTCTCTCGGCCGTTTCGCTTTGTGAAATTGCGACGCCCCGTTTGTAGTTTCGCCGCAATACATATTAGTGAGATGCCTGAGATTTTAGAAAAATTTGGTAGTCGAAAATTTTCTTACGATCATTGAAAATCACTATAATTACAGCTAATATTATTTATGGATTTATTTTTTTGTACGAGAAGTCTCAATTTTTCAAAAATACTTTTATTTAATTATTAATAAAAATCAAAAATTAAATTTTCTGCATACCTTTACAATTCAGAGATTTCTGAACATTTTGGCATGCCTTAGAAAATATGGATCTATGTTTATGTGAGTGTACGTATGTTAGTCAAATTTACGGATCAGCCAATTTAAAAGGTTCAAAAAACATCCGATTCGTATTGACAATGCTTTATGCTGAATAGTTTTGGGCAAAGGCAGGTCTAGCCGTTTTGATACGGAAAAAAATGCAAAAACAACCAATTTCTCCGATCTGATTAGAATGATTAAAAAAATATTCTATTTGAATTGATTGAGTTGAGTTGAGTTTCACAGATGTGCAGCAAAAAATGCAAAGAATGAGAAAACGGCGCTTCCGATTAGAGTGATTCAAAAAGCATATTGCTTGTGAAAAAATGAAATGTTTATTTATTGTCGATCTTGTAGATAAACAAAGGTCGCTCAAATATAAGCATTTAAATTATTTAGGCTTATAAAATACGACGATGAAATTTACAGTTTTTGTAATAATTATTTTAAAATATTTAGAACAATTTTTATTACTTATTGATACATTTTTATAGATGATTGCTTATTTTTATTTCGCAAATGTTCAAATACTGTACACGAAGTTCCAGCTTTCAATTTCAAGTAGGATTATTAACTTTCCGTAGGGTAGTTAAAGTAATTGGCCGAAAATCCAAAATGAAAATTTTTGCATTTCTCGACGTTCTGAAGGTTTCTGAACATTTTGGCATACCTCAGAAAAAATGGATGTGTGTGTTTGTTTTGTGTGTTCGCATTTTTTTGTTCACAAAACATTCGATTCCTATTGATAGGGAGATGTGCTAATTAGTTTTTGGCAAAGGCAGATCCAGCCGTTACGGAGATACGGAGCAAAGCGTGCTGAAAATACAAATCGAGTTATTGAGAGAATGGAGTATCTGATTTGAATGATCTAAATATCATTCAATTTGTAATGATTCGGAAAATGGGTGATTAGTTTTTAGCAAAGGCAGGTCCAGCCATTTCAAAGATACAGAGCTAAATGTGATAAAAATGGCAGTTTTTGAGATAACTAACCGTCCGATTTGAATTATTTAAAGAACTTTCTGCTTGTTTGAACAAAATAATTGATTTGAAAAAAAAATTATCAAGAAAAACATTTTTTTGTATTTCGAACATAATTCAGATTTTAATTTCAATTCTGACTAAAGTTCTAATATACTTTAAATAAATAATTTCAACTTTGCAATTATAAAAAACTATTTGAAAACATTTAATATTACTCGATTATTTCGCTACGGTATGGGAAGTTCCAGCAATTTGCCCTAAGGCACGATGCTATACACCAAGAGTTGATAATTTTTTATAGATATAGATTATTGATTATTTTTATTTCGCGAATTTTCAAATACTGTACGCAAAGTTCCAGCTTTCAATTTCAAGTAGGATTATTTATATTTTGATATTGAAATTTTAAATAATTCGTAGTTGAAATGCGGACTTTAGTATTTCCATGATATAATATATTAGGTTATCAAATATCCTTCCGCTTTTTTGCTCTTGGTTTATAATACAAAAAGGCGGAAGGGAGATATTTGACAACCTAATATATATATTATATTGCAGATTATGGAATAATTTAAGTAGCATTTCAGCTACGAATTGTTCAAGATTTCAATATCCAAATATAGATTACCCTACCGACTTGTTGGAGTGATATATTGCGTAATAATAGACATTTTTAAATAATATATTGCTAGGGCTTAAATTTAAGTTAAATTAATGACTTGATTTAAAATTTTGCAAACATATGCACTGCGTAAAAATTATATTAAAAGTTTGTATTCTTTCCCAGCTCTCTTACTATGAAGAAAGGCACGCGCATTTTGGGACACAGATACGTCATTATACGGTTTTATTATTTTATGTCGAATGGTTTATTTATAACAGCAACCTTTTGCACGGATTTTACACGAGTTATGGGATATTATAAAATATATGATGGTGCGAGTCGAATATTTAGTACATTTTTTGTTGTTTTTGAAAAACATTTATGATAAAATAAGCTGGATACGCCCATGTCCAAAAATGAGATCAGATTTAAAAGATCTGAGGGTGATGGGTAAAAAATCGCATTATGCATTACATTAAGAAAATCACGTGCAGATGATATATATTTTCTTTTTTTGTAAATGACATTTTTTTAACTTATTTTTATTGAGAGTCAAAAATTTTACCAGATGTTCATTTCGTCAATACAAATAAAATGTTTTTTGAATTATTAAAATCGAACGCTCCGTTCTCTTAAAAACTAAGTAACCGTTTTTGGCACTTTTTGCCCCGTATCTTCGGAACGGCTAGACCTGCTCTCACCAAAAACTAATCAGCACGTCTCCTTATCAATACAAATCGAATGTTTTTTGAATTATTCAAATCGATTGATCGGTGTTTCCGAAATCGTCGACGAAAATTTGTATCCGCACATACACACACACACACAAACACATACACACATACACATACACACATACACATACACACATACACATAAATCCATTTTATTCTAAGGTATGATTACTTAAGGTGCGATTACTATAACTTGTCCTACGGAAAGTTGATAATAAAATTAAAATATTTATCGCCTTCAGAGTAATTTATTGGTATTTGTTCATATATTATTAGCGTGACTTGATATAGATATTTAAATCAATATTAAATTGGCGTTCAATTTTAGTGGCGATTTTTTTAATAGTCATTATGTATTGTAAGCTTTTAGTAATTCCTTCTTAATTTCATTAGATGCTCTACAAAGTTAATTTATAATTAATTAATATTGACTTGTATCAGATAATAGATATTATTTTTTCCTGAATATTTATATATCAAATTTTTAATTATTTTTGCCCGAAATACAGTACTAATTACCTTTTACTAGATTTTTTATGCGTTTCCAGATTTTAAACATGGAAGTCAAACAAATATTGAACTTGTATCATAATTTCAGCTAAGAAATATAAACTATTTTTATTGTCTTTTTACGACAAGAATGACGTACGACCCGCACTCGCCAGGAAGCAAAAACGTCTCCAATAGAACCTATAAAAGAATAAAATTTATAAAATAATATTCAAAAAGAAGTGCGCTTTTTGGTAAATTGTCGAAAAAAGGTCACCGGATTTTTTGGGTACATTCGATTTATCTTCGTTTATATCCAACCAAAACGCACAACAGGTACTGATTTTATGAGTGACCAAGGTTCGAATCATGTTTTATACTCGCATTTATCGTTTTATAATAGACCCCTAATAATATTAATGACCTCAGGTAAAATGCTTAACAATTATTGCTCTGTGAGGTTTGGTGTCGCGTGGCGGAACATCCGTAAGCAAATGTATGTATTTGTAAAAATAAGTCAGCTTTTCGTGGCCTTGTTACATGTAAATAGCATTATCGGGCATTTTATATATACATCAATAAAAGTCGTATACATTTTTATAAGATTATTTAATTTCCAAACTTTTCGTCCAAAAACTTTGGCCATGGAAAATAACTAGATATAAACTAGTGATGCATGACATTAAGGCAAATTGCAGGAATTTTCCGCACCGAAAATTAAAATTTTTAAAAGCTCAGAAAAGGAAAATTAGATTTTTTTGAGAATTTTGAATTTTTTTAAACAATTTTGAAAATTTGAAAAAAATGTGTATTAAAAAATATGCCTTTTTTGAAAATACTGATATTTTTTTAAAACTAAAACTTTCTTTATTCTTTCATTTTTGAAACTTCTTGAAAGTTCTTTTACCCATTCCTATCTGTTGATTCAAATTACAAAATATCTGAATTTCGACCACCAAATAACATTTCTTTTTCATTTTGCCTTTGCAAAAACTTAATCAATTTTGAAGTAAAACTTTTTTAGACGTGACTAGGGTGTAAATCTGTACAAATGCAACGTCAGAACTGTACGTCATTCGCTTTCAATCAAATCATTGCTATACGGGTCGATTGTGATTAGTCGTCGTGTATGTGAATAGAGATCTGTCGTTGTATGCGTACCGGCATCAAAGTAGTATGCGTTCCGATATCAACAAGAAAATCGGCATAGATAAATAAACATTTTAAAGTTACATCGTAGTACAAATTTTAATTTAATGAAAAATGCCCGAATCAGAAGAATATTTTAACTTGTTCCTTGAAAATAATAAAACAAATTAATTTCTATATTATTCGTAGTTTCTATAAATCTTTGAAGTTATTAAAATGGAAAATATTTTTAGGCAACACAGATATTACAGGTGTATGTATAAAAAAAAATACATGCAGTCAATGAATGTATTTGAATGAAATTATATGAAGTTCCTCAAACACAATTACATGAGTAAAGTTGCGAAAACAATATTTATTTAGGCGTTGTTTAACATTATCCACTATGTGAACGAATATTATAGAATTTATTAATCAGCAATTACTTCATTTCTCTAATGAAGGTTTATTTCTAAATGCTAATTACAATGACAAACCGATCATGTCTTATTTGAAGTGTTACTTTAATTACATTATTGTTTTTAAGTATTAGGTATATATATTTTTAATGCTATTACAAATATATAATTTATAATTTTAAACACTTTTTGCTCCATATCCCCGAAACTGCTGGACCAGCTTTACCAACAACTTTAGACGAAAACTAATCATCACATCTCCCTATTAATAGGAATCAAAAATTTTTGAGTAATTTACATTGATTGAGCGGTGGGCTCGAAAATGTCGACGAAATATTGTATCCGTACATACATACATATACTATGTACACCCATGCACACACACATATATTTTTTTAAGGCATGCCAAAATGTCCAGAAACCTCAGAAACGTGAAGATATGCAAAAATTTTAATTTTCGATTTTTTGACTTTTACTATAACTTACCCTACTGGAAGTCATATATATATATATATACATATATATATATATATATATATATATATATATATATATATACATATATATATATATATATATATGTATATATATATGTGTGTGTGTTTATTATTATCTCTTTTATTCACAACTGTCCAGTTAAGGACATTTAATAAATTTGAGGAATTTACAATAGTCGGCAGTAAAGGGGCCATTGTATACTAAAGGGACATGTTGGAAAAACAACTCAATAGTTGTTTTCCCATTCGATATAAAATTCACAATATTTTATTGATAATTATATAATTTTAACTATTTACTTATAAAATAATTTCTTATAAATAATGATTAAATATTAATAATAAGTTATAATATTATATTTTCAAGCTCCTGTTTACAAAATGTAACTGAGCATGTAAATAAAGAATGTATAATTTCACATGATCACTACATTTCAAAACAATTATCAAATCAGCTTCCACATACGAAAGTTTGTTTCAAGGGTCCATTCAACTCTATAAAAAGTCAAAACCATGTGCAAGTAGTAACTTTAATATTTTCATTATCTAATGACAGTATAATTGAAGGTCGGTAGCGCACAGTTTAATTTACAGTGTGTAGGCCAATTACATCTCAGCCGTGGGAAAAACATCGACTTTTTTTATTCGAATATTTTTCGGTCGAACTTTTTCTACATTGTACGTAGTAATGTAATTAACCGCAGCACGCATGTACTTTGTATGGTACAATGTCAAGAACCAAGGGGGTGTGTTGACTCTAATGTCGTTGAAATATAGGATATGTATTATTTTCAGTACAAACATGCATGACATATTATGATTAATATTTTATGAGCATTATTGATACCTATTTGATTTTTATACAATAATCACTTTGTTCGATTGGCTATCGTTACGACAATCTCTATTGGAATCGAGCAAGTTAAATTAGTGGGGCGCATGGCATCGTGCCTTAAGGCAAATTGCTGGAACTTCCCGTACCAAAAAAAATTTTTTTTTAAAGATTAACATTTTTGAAAAAAATTTACTCTGAAAAATTAGATTTTTGAGAAACTATAAATTTCTGAAAAAAATTTACTTTTTTTTGAAAAAAAGACTTCTTGAAGAAAAGTGTATTTTGAAATATTTTGGAAATTAAACACTTTTTTTCAAAGCAATCGTACTGCTTTAACTGCATAGAGACGAAACATAGAAGCGCGTAAGCGCCGCGCCGCCGTCTAACGGATAAGCATTGGTACGGAAGCCATAGGAATGTAAACAAAATTTATACTTATTGTTAAAATCTCTATAAAATATCTGATAATTTGATGTGCATATAACTAAAGATCATTTTTGACCGCCAGGTGGCTTTTTTTTTACTTTTTTTACTAGATCTCGAAAACCGCCTTCATAAAAATTTGATCAGTTACCGTTTTTGGCACTTTTTGCCCCATATCTTTGAAACGGCTAAACTTGCCTTCGCTAAAAACTAATCAGCACGTCTCCTTATCAATATGAAACGAATGTTTTTTGAATTATTCAAATCGCTTCATCCGTGTTCCCGAAATCGTCAACGAAAATTTGTATCCAAACACACATACACGCAAGCATACACACACGCACACACACATACACACACACACACATACATCCATTTTTCTAAGGTATGCCAAAATATTCAGAAACCTCTGAAACGTAAATTTATATAAAAAAAATCTTTTTCGATTTTCTTGCGATTACTATAATTTACTGGTAATTCAGTTATTTATCGGAAGTTAATAAATGTTTGATCAAATAGGAAAAATAACAAAAAAATTTATATATTTGTATCATTTTTTTAATATAGTGTGTATAAAAACATAATCAACATAATGATTTAAATAAAATCATATTTTCAGCATTAAGTGATTTATTTAAAAATGCAAGCTTT
This sequence comes from Ctenocephalides felis, assembly GCF_003426905.1. Lineage (NCBI taxonomy): Eukaryota > Metazoa > Arthropoda > Insecta > Siphonaptera > Pulicidae > Ctenocephalides > Ctenocephalides felis. The sequence continues at coordinate 26,106,440 of NW_020539725.1, read as the reverse complement.
TGTTACTCGTGGATATATCAGATATCCTTTTTTCAATTTTGGGGTCGAACCAGAATAACTTGAACTTTGATCATCTGGCAAAAATATAGCGCATATTTCATTAAAAAAATATATTTGAACTAGAGCTACTTTTATCAAAAATAGAAAATAACCAAATTATAGATATCATTTCTATTCAAGTTCAAATTATTCTGGATCGACACTAAAGTTGGAAAAAGTATGTGTATGTGTTTATATATATGGGCCAGAATTTTATTTCATAAATTTAAAAACCATTCGCACAAACTGTGTATTTATAATTAGAAAAAAAAGCTAAACAATTTTCATTCACATTTTCGCAAAAAATTCTAAACCGATTTTGGAAGTTTAAAATCTTTGTAGAGGTCGTGCCCTTAAAAATTCATTATAGTTTTGAATAATAAGTTGGATCAAATTTTTAAAAAGGTATCGTCACAATTATAAAAGTAGCTGAGTCTAATTTTTTAATTATTAAGTCGATTATTTATGTATGTCGGGATATCCATTCAATTTTTCTAACTTATTCATTCAATTTTTCCTAAGGTACAATGCCACTTATTAGACAAAATGGATGTATGTGTGTGCATGTTTAGATATAATTTATCGTTCACGATTTCGGGCGCATGCATCAACCGATTTGAATTATTCAAAAAGCATTCGATTTCTATTGACGAGGAGACGAACTGATTAGTTTTTGGCAAAGAGAGATCTAGCGGTTTTGAAGATACGGGGAAAAAAGTTTCAAAAGTGGTAATTCAGTTTTTGAGGTAATGGAGCGCTCGATTTGAATGATTCAAAAAATATTTTTCTTGTATTGACGAAGTGAAGAATTGAATAAGTTTTTGGGAAGGCTGGTTTCTGAGATAAAGAGGAAAATGTAAAAAAATATATTTGGCGGTGTAAAATGATCATTAGACTTATACAAATTAAATTATGGGATATTTTATATAATAGGGATTTTAAACATGACAATTAATTATTTTGGGTTTTGTACTAAGAATTTTAATTTATACAGTTCTAACAAATTTTCAAAACTTTCAGGTTATTTTTTCTGAATTTTCGAAAATATACATAGTAATATTTTAAATATTAATTTCAAATTTTTAGAATTAAGTTTATAAATGTATATATTACAAATGCATTATTCTAATCGTAAGAAATATATCCTCAGATGGATTCATTCGGCATCTCTTCTTAATGTAAACATCTTTAAGTGTTTTGAGCGATAAGATCATCACTGAATATTATATGAACAAATATACAGTAATTATAATCATCTCTTTGAAAATATTCAAAACAATTATTATTAATCATTGATCAATATTTATTGTTTTTATGCTCTAATATTTAATTCTGGTACTGTGAAGTTCCAGCAATTTGACTTAAGGAAAGATGCCATGCACCACTAGTTTTATAATTAAATTTATCAATCAATAATTCTTAATCATCATCATGCTTACTAGTATAAATTTAATCCAACGCCTTCTCTACCCTTTCAATTTCCTGTTCTGTCACGATTATCCGATCTACTACACCTATTAGCACTTCTCTAATTAACGACTTCTCTTCATTCAGTAATTAATAACAAGAACTTTAAACTAAAAAATCATTCTCATTCCAAAGGTTGATGTTCAAACGCTTAACTATCTATTCGTCAAATGTGGGCGTAAAATATCATAAACTTTTCTTGTGCGAGATCTTTCTGATCCGCCTTTGAGTTTCTTTCCCACACACACGAATCGCGCATTCGATTCCCGTGAGATATCCTTCGTGGAAAATGTATGCGAATGAGCCGATATTTATTTCACATTTTGCAAATAACTAATGGAAAACACATATGTATTAAGAAATAACTTGTTTCCAATTTATTCTTTCACATATAGGTGACGTCCATTAATTTCGTGAGCCTTAAAGGGGGGATGAAAAAAAAACATAAAATATTTTATGGGAGAGAAAGGGTTTAGTAATATAACACGTGAATTTATACTTTAACACAATTTAAAAAAAAATAGTTTTTCAAAAAAAAAAAAAATTACGATTTGTACTAGGCACTAAAAATAGACGTGATGTTGTATGGGGAAGGAGGGTAATTTTAGAAAACACCAGATATCACCAAGAGGGGGTCCAAAAATCCTTAAAAATCGCTCACGTGATCAATGGTGAGCCTAAGTAATCACGTTGTTATGTTCAAGTGACTTTTTTTATGGACATTAGTAATAGCAATCAAAATAATACAATGTTATAAGATTTTAAAAATGTCTCGAAATACATTTAATATTAGTGATTATAGGTGATTTTTTTTATTAAAGCTAAGGCTGATCCATTAGCCAACATTTTTTTATTCTTATAACTGGTACATCGAGAACTTAGGAGAACTTAGTAGTTGTAATTCATTTGGATGATCATCATGAGTAATGCTTTCATCTATTTTCAAGTATTTATGAATTGTATAATTAGAGATGTACCAAAGTGCCTCTTTAACTCTATAATATTTCTTAAAATCTTAGATTGATATCCCTATATCATAAAAATATTAGACATACTCGTATGCTCAATACCATAAGTTTACACAGAACGGATTTATATACCAAAGGTTTGTTTTGAGTAAGTAATTAATTTATTTTTTTCATAAGCTTGAAATATTAATACATTTTGGATTGAATTAAAGATACATTATTTTTTGGAATTATACTGTAAAAACCAAAACAACTATATCAAAATAAATAACGCATTTCAAACAAATAACTATCTTTGTTCTGTGAAATTCCCAGCTAATTCATAATTATAGAAATATGTATTTTCGGTATTTTTTAAAAATTTGTCACCTGGTCATTCATACCCCACATAGGCGGGGTGAAAAGTTGCAGTGAGGGGGCAAAATAATCCACCATTTTATTTTTAGTTTAAAAGAGGTTCCATCGAATAATAGTTATATTATTCCAAACAAATAACTATCTAACTATGTTCTATAAAATTACCAGTTAATTATTAATTGTGGAAATATGTTCTTTTTGCTATATTTTAAAAAATTGTCACTTGGTTCTTTTTCCCTTCAATAGGCCGGAAAAAAATACATTCAGAGGGCAAAAAGATCCACCACTTTATTTTCAATTTGATAGAAGTTTCATAGATTAATAGTTATATGATTTAATTGATACGAAGCAATTTAACTATTAGGTTAAACAACAAAATTAAATATTAATTTAAATATGTATTTTTGAACATAAACATTTAATCAGCTCTTAATACTATTTTAAATTTTGTTTTGAGGTATTTGCGTTTATCATAATCAGACTTATTGTATAATTAAATACAAATATTTCAAAGAAAATGAATACAACTTCTGTTTAAAATACATATTTTATGGATTCATTTTTTTTAAAGATTTCACTGGATTCAACCTTTATATGGAATTTTATCAGAGAACTTTTCTTTGAATTTGGAATGACTAATAAATTGATTTGTTTTTTTGAAAAATTGCTTGTTTGAACTTATTTTAGATTTTTATTACTAGCTTCTTATTGTTTACAAAGAAAAAAAAGATTTAGGTGGTCTTTTTTACCTCAAGCACATGGAAATAAAACTCTTGAATCTAACTTAAAAATAACAATCGTATAAAACATTTAAATTAAGTATACTTAAAAATTATATTTAATTAAACAACAAATAACTCACAATCCAAAAAAAAACGAAAGAAAATGCTACTTTTATAAATTTTCTTCTACTTTCAAATATTTTTATTAAAAAAATCCTAACATTACTAGTTTTGGAGATGTAATGCTCTACACTATGTAAAGATTCTCAATCTTCTTTTTTTATTATTTTTTGTTTAATTGATACAATTAATAATCATGCATTGACAAATTTATATCTATTGAAGTAATTTAGTAATTAATTTTAATTCAGTAATTTCGTGTTTTAAGAATTATCAATTATAATTTTAGTATATACAAATCTTTACAAATATATATATATATATATATATATATATATATATATATATATAGTTCAATACATATACGAATATAAAATTCAGTATATTTAAAGTAATGTAAAATTAAAAAATTGCTAAATAATTTTCAATCCTTGATCTCAAAGAATACTTATTTTTACTTCATCAACCTTTCCTCTTGTAACATTTTCTATGCTTCCGTGAAACATAGCACCTAACACGCGACCGGGGATTTTAAACTTTTTTTTGAAAATTTTTCTCATGGTTCCTCATCCCGTGTAGGATAATTATTTCGAGCCATATGTCACAGAAATGTAAATAGGAGTCCATCGGAGGATCCATCAGACCATGACTCGCATCAGCTCACACGGTAAGAAACGGTAATGGTCATGCAAAACGACAGAATCATTTTCAATTTCTACTTCACACACATCTGGACATAAATGGAAGGTTTAGAATCAGATAACTGACGATGGAAAATGTGAGAAATTTAATTGTGAGCTTGTTTCCGTTTGTAAAATATTATTATAATATTATATAATTATTAAATATTTCCACTTTTGCTAATATCACTTATTACTATTTAAACTTTACTTATTATTATTTCTGACGAATCCCAATTTATCTCTTACTTACATGTTCTGCTAAGATAGTCAACAGAGGCAACCCATTGGTTGTCTTGTCTAGTTGTGATTATATTCTACGTGTGTATACTTATATTAGCATCGCGATGGTAGAAATTGGCAAAACTGATATGACCTGATTTTTTGACGATTTTTTTGCTGCCGATTGGTGTAAGCTATAATTTTTTTGCTTTTTCCGTTCTTGAGATAAATGAGTGGATGCTAACTATACATAAGTCAGCACCGATCCCTCTAAATATGCAAATAAATGTTTTTACTACCGTTATCAGTTATAGTGTGTTACTATCATTTCACATCATAGTAGAATTTAAGGCTTTTTGGTAGCATAGCCCAGAAAAACTATTTTTTCTTTAAAACATATTTTTGATCAGTATTTGCAATATAATTAGAGGCTAAAACGGACACAATTATCAAAAATACATACCCATTAATTATTATTGTTTTTTTCTTTTGATATTGTCATTTCTTTTTTCTATTTAATTCTATGCAAATTATAAATCCTGTTGTTTTTAATATTATTCGAATAAGTATTTGTATTAATATTGTTAGCAGGTTTCTCTCAAATAGTAATAGAGTTTACCTACAACAGGAAGGGGTAACCTTTCTAAATATTTTTTTGTAATTGTTTCACATTATTTACTGAATGTCTTACATGTAGACCGATTGTAATTTAAATAAAATGATAAACAAAATCACAATAGAAAATTTATATAACTACTGCTTGATATTAAATAGCTCCAAACATATTTGATTTTGGAACCTTGTGGTTGCAACTTCAACAAATATTTTCTTTTCCAAAACTAAATATAAAAATAAAGAGCACACTTCATACTATGTAAAAAAAAATCTGAAAAATATCAAAGAACTTTTGATTAATTTTATATAAAACTTAACAACGATACGTATTATCAATAAATACCCTTAAAGAATTCGCTTTGAATTATCGAAAAAATGAGTAAAAATCGATTCAAAGTTTACAGCTAAATCTAACTGTAAGTGAAAATTGATCATCGCATTACAACATAATAAATGATCATAATAAATTTATACTTTCAATTTTTATTTTTTTTTTAAATAATACCTGTTGAAATTAATATTTTTTAACATTTTCATAAATATTTGTGTAAACAACTCTGTACTGTAAACATATGTTTATGATGTTTCATGAAATTGGTTATGCTATTTAAAATGCGATTATCCTTATATTCTTTATTTATATAGAAGTATAACAAAATAGATTAATTAATCCTTAATGTTAAATAGAATACTACAATACTGGAAATGGATTTTCTACGTTTTCATGGAATTAAAATTAATCATTAATAAATACGTTTTAATTTATTTTGTTGCCGAATTAATTATATCAATATAAAGCAATTGAAAAGGTATAATTCCTTAATCACTTTTTAAATATTTTTTCTTAAAACTTTTAACGTTTTTTTATATGTTTTACTGATCGTGAATTATCATATCATAGTTGCAAAAGCTTATATTTATGGATTACAATAAAAATTTTAAGAGTATTGGAAAATGACAATAGATTTTGTTGAAATCTCAGAAAATGCTTGGGAAATTCTATAGTAAACATTCAATATTCTACATAAATATTGTACAATATTTATCACCAAGTTGTACGAATAAATATAAATCATAATATCAAAACTATATTGAATTAGCGTTTGATATTTAATACCCTTAATAATTGTTGTTTGTTAAAAAGTAAATTAAGTTTTTAAATATATTAGTAATAAAAATACTAATTTTATTTGATTTAAAAGATACATATATATGTATCTTTTAAATCAAATAAAATTAGTTCTATTACTCATAATAAACAATAATTTAGATAAAACTGCATATATATATATATATATACATATATATATATATATATATATATAATATATATACAATTCTATCTAAAATATTGTTTATCATAAAGAATAGGATTTATCGCGCTGTTGTGGGTATATTTATATCATTTTCTCCAAAAATTAAGAGATTTCATATCTGCTAATCATTTAAATCTTAAACATACCGGTGTATTTTGATCCATTAAATCAATATTTAACCCAAAAATTACGATTTTAACATCATAATCTACCCTAAATAAATAATATACACAAATAGATATAAATTATTTTCGAAGAGGGTTCGATATCAATATAACTACGGAATGATGATACTGTTTTATATAATGTTTACCCTCGATCTGTCAGCGGCGATTCCTAAGGGCGGGTTGTTGTTGATTGAAATACATGCAGGACGAATGAGAGGTCATTTATATGTAATTTATTGGTATCCAAATTGGGAATGGTCTTTGTGAACAAAAATTATGTTATATTACGATATAATATGTGTGTTCTCACGTAACTTTAAATGATGACCATTGGGTACTTATGATCATACAAAACAACATGCTGCGTTAAGCCAATTGATAATTGCTAAGGGATTGCATCGTTATATTATCATTGAATTTTAGCCAAAAAATTGCATTTTGTGGACACTGTATCAAATATTAAAAGGATAGGCAAAGCGGGACTTAAAGATGCTCAAAAACGAGTAATGTTAGGAATTTAATAGCAACAATATTTGAAAGTAGAGGGAAAAAGATGTGTAACCTGCCATGACCTTAAATCGAGCATCTTGCTGCCACGAGATAAACGACCACATTATTAATTTTGTAACAAAATTCGTTTTTGAGCACGGTTGTTTAGTTTATGAGATCTTAATATTAAGCATAATTATACGTTATTTAATAATTTCGTAAGATGTATTGTTATTTTTGGGTTAGATTTGACAGATTTTTCTATATAACTTCTAGAATAGCTTACATGTAGTTGGGGTAAAAAGGACCATCTAAATTCATAATAGCGAGGTGTAAGCAGTAAGAAACTATCTAGTAAAAATGTAAAATAAGCAATTTTGTAAAAGACAAATTCAATTAATTTTTATTCTAACGCTGATGATGTATTTTTCTAACAAAATGACGAAACATACGAAAGTTTTTTGCAATAAAAAAATGTTCAAAAAATATGTATTTCAAACAGAAGATGTATTCACTTTATTTGTAATAACTGTATTTCAATATAAAATGAATCAGAAATTATAAACCTTAGATAAAAATTGTGAATATTACCTACAATGATGTATTAAAAAACTGATTATGTTATTTATATTATGAAGTTTATATTTTTACGTTAAAAGTTTACTAACTAAAATAACATATGCAATCACTTATTAGATAAAAATATTCTAATTCCAAAGTCATCAACTTGCAAATTTCTAATAATTAATTAATAATTTATTCCTTTAATTTTATCTTTACAATTTGTATTAGTAAAGGTGGATTTAGCGAATTATGTTTATTATATAGTAACCCCTAATTTTTAGTAGTACAAAATAACTTTATAATAATTTTAATGAATAGGCATTGCAATCATAATAATCAAACTATCCAAAGTTATTGAATGCACATATTTTTATTTTCTCATAGCTCATAGTATAATTATAAACATATCAAAGAATTATTCATATTGGCTCCGATTGTTGAAAATTCTTTATCATAAAAATTCAATCACACTCTATTCAAATACAGACGAATATTTTAAGTGATAATCGTAAAACTTCATGATTTATTTATCAAATATAATTAATAAATTTAAAAAAGCCAAATGATTGATTTTTTTCAATTACGTGTAAATTATATATGAATGATGAAAAAAAATTCATAATTCGTATTTAATACATGCTTTTACTTTAATAATAATATTTTTAATATTTCAACTAACTTAATGTCATGATTATTGTATCAATATTTTTTTAATATTTATTTATTTATTTTATTGATATATTATTTTCAAATGACAGTCAGAGAGGGCGCCTGTTATGAGAGATTATGAAAACAGTTTTCATATTTTATATATACGTTTGTCTATTTCATTTTACATTATTACAATATTTATTATGATTAAAATATTTTTAAATATTTCTTCAATCTTTTTCGTCTTCAATTTCTTTATAATATTTCTTGATTTTCTTTTAAAGTTATAATCATCGCATCTTAATATCAATTGGCAGTTCATTTTATATTTTACTTGCGCTCCAATATTAATAATCTTTTTAATAAATTTTACTTCTGTATCTACTTCGAGCACTACAAACAAAATCAGTTATTTCATATTTTCTAAAAAAAATAACAAAAAAATTTACAGTAACTCAAATTGCTCGCTACAGTTACAATAAGTACACTTAACAGTATGTTAAAAGATCCGTAACAACGGATTTCTGTATTTTTTACTCAAAAAGCGGGGTGATTTTTTGTTTAGAAAAAACTTACACTGATCATTTTCTTGTATTTATGACAGACGAACAGTAATACGAAAAACACCTGAGTTCGGGCACCAAAAAAAAAATTAATGGTTGGACCGCGTGTCATTTTGATAGAAAAAATCTATTACAGGAAATGCGATTTACTTAGTTTCTCAAATTAGTATAAAGAAATGAATTGCTAGAAATTTTTTATCGTGTTTTTTCTGTTGTTTTAGATTTTTGTTTTAAAAATAATGATTATGAAAGAGTTTTTCGGGCCTATAAAAGAACAGAAGGGTACCAATAAATGTATTATTTTAGAAGCTCCGAATGTCGAATTGCCGGATATAATTTGCTGCTGTCTTATTATTTAATAATTTCAAGAATTTGGGAAATAACACGTGACTTTGAATGACTTAACAGATGTGGATAATAATAGTTACAAATAAATTCATAGATCTGTTAGAATATTTATTGTACATACTTCTTCAATCCGTTTAAATTTTATTAACTTCACGAAGGGAAACGTTACGGTTTTTCCAGAAAATTCTGATGCAAAATTGCTGATTTTATATTTTCTGGACGTTTTAAGTCATTCTAAATAGTTTGATAGCTATCCAGCAGTTAAATCGAATAAAGTAACAACTATGTTCATATTTTCACAAAAAAATCCTGAACAAATTTTAAAAACTGAAAAGTTTTAGAAAAGATGGGCCAAAATTTTCTGAAAACTTTTAATTTTAAGAAGTTTGCTGAAATCATAAATATTGTAATATATTTTTAAATCATGTTAATTTAAGTTGCTTATACTGATTTGCATTATTCATTTATGTCTTTATTTTTAATGATTTCCAAAACTTATTTTAATAACTTTTTTTACATATTGAGTATATCCATCTAATTAATTTCCGTTTTAATAGCTTTTTTGTAAAAATCACTAAAGTGATTCGACGAAAACTTCAAATCTCAGATATTTTTATCTCAATTAAAAAATAAGTTCTGTAATTTATTAATGTTATATTTTTAAAAGTCATTCCAATCGAAATGTAACCTATCATTAAACCAATTCAATCTCATCCTCTCTGAGTCATTATCTCATTAAAAGAATATACTCCAAATTCATTCTCCTAATTGGATAATTAAATATGTATTAAGAATGTAATAATTGGAACGTGCTGAAAGAAATAAAAAAAATACTATAGAAGTTAATTATGCGCATTAGAATATTAATTAATAGTATATTTATTTATATCATCAAATTTAATATAATTTTGAATTTAGGGTAGATCAACAATGACTTACTTAAGCATTAGTTGCAAATTCCTTAAGATTAAGATATTAACTATTTCATTTTTTTCTATATATTTTTTCAAAAATTTTTTTTTTGTATGTCGAAAATAATTTAGATTTTAATTTTAATTCTGGTTAAAATTATAAAGCTCACTTATATAAAGAAAATAATTTTAACTTTGTTATTCAGTTTATATAATTCTTATAATTATTAGACAATGTTACAGAATTTATAATAATCTATTTGAAAACATTAAATATTCCTCGAATATTTCGTTACGGTACGGAAAGTTCCAGCAAATTGCCTTAAGGCACGATGCCAACCACCACTAGTTTTAATAATTTGGGAGACTTATATCAATTATTAATTTTGATAATATCAGCATTGGTGTAGTTAATATATTATTTGAGTCGAAATTGAGCGGAGTATTCAAAATGCATTTATCCATGATATTATTTTTGTGGATTTTTGATCATTTAATGCTAATATAATCTTTTTTCTTATTTTTTAATTTTCTTTGAAACTCTTCTGTAAGCTCTAAAAGCCATTAAAAAAGTTTTGCAGACCATTTCCAAACCTCTGTTGGCATTGACAGCTATTTTTGGTTTATATGAAAATATTGAATAGTAATATTTGTTTTTAAGTTTTTTTATTTTTCTTGTTTTTTTTATTATTCGTATATTTTATATTAATTCAAATTAAATTTTCAACCAGTTTTTGAAATTTCTAATTAATTTTGATTATATACTCACAAGAGTATGTAAATAGTAAGTTTCTAGCAAAGCTTAATCAGCTAATAAATATAAACATAGCAAATTATACTATAAATTATACTAAAAAGTATAAAGCTTATCTAAAAAGAAGATGAATATTTTAACGAGTTTATGTACAGAAAATACTTATCAATCAGCCACAGTAATGTGAAATTTTTCATTTGAAATTGCACTAGAAACTTCATTACCCTGATTTTTTTGTAGTCGAAAAGTCCGCATACCTTATTAAGTTTTCTTCAACATCGAAATAATCATTTGATAGTTGTATTCAATTTTTATTAACGACTTCAAAACGTATTTTAGGCTTTCGCTAATAGTCATAGGAGTATAATTTATCCGAGTAACGAGATAATAATAGGACTCTAAAGATGATTATGTATAGTCCTTAATCAATTATCAAATATCTTTAAGCAAATATAATATGATGTTACAACCTCTACGATTACCTCTGAAAATATTAATATACCGTTGGTAAAAAAAAAAGATTTTATAGCTTTAACTCTTTTTTTGACGAAAATAACGTTTTATGGTTTTTTAAATACGCATTTCTCTATTTTACTATAAATATCTAGAAAAATACATTATTTCGAAAAAAGGGTTTGGCAAGTCGGATGCTTAAAATATATGCAGCATATAATTTAAAAGACTTATATGGTATTCTAAAAAAATCATTATTTAAAAAAAAATTAATGGTTTTTATACTTAGTTGTAGTATTTATTATATATTTATAATTTTATGGTAAGGAATTTTTTCCTAATAATTTTTATTGTTTTTACACCTTTATGTAAAAATGTTAAAAATTCTATTTTCAATATGAGATACATCAATTTGCACATTGAAATGAGTCAAGTTGTGAGATTTTAATTTTATTTGTAATTGTTTTTATATTATTTGTTATTGTTCACATATATTTTGAAGATTTTAGAAATTAAGTTCATTCAATTTTATATTTCTGCAAAACAATACGATTTGCTAATTTCATATTTTTCACGTTTTAAGTCACTCGATTAAATAAAAAAAATTACATATTATTATATACAAAAATGTATAAGATGTGACTTCTTAACAAATAATTCAATTCAATAATTCAGTTATTCAATTCAATAAAAAAAATTATAAATGAATTTTAAAATGTTTTGGTTATAGTTCTAGTCTTCATTCAGTTGGATAATACTAAAAAACGTTAAAAATGTATAGTATTATTTATTAATCAAAAAATTATTATATACCTTCTTCGTGGAAGCTTCTTACAATTCATTAATAGAACTGCTAATATTAATATAATCCCAATAGAAATAGAACTCACTTCTATTGATGGTATAACAATAAAGTATTCAATAAAAACATTAAAAAATATTTTTATATAATATATACAAGGTATCTCAGAACACAACATCAAACCAAAACTGGTTGATAGTATAGAAGTAACTAAACTATCACAAAAAATATAAGATTTGTTTATGTAGTGTGAAGGTTATGAGCTTTTACGTGCAAACTAGAGATTTGATGAAACCGTGGTGGATTTTTATTATTTTTGTTTATTTAAACTTTGGATTCTAAAACGTAAACATCATTTCTGGGAGCACAGTAAAAAATAATAACATGATTGCCCCAAGTATTCTAGAAATAAGACTATTTGTTCATGATTGTCTTATGATTGACATTTAAAAATTTTAAAAATTGGTTGAAAACGAAAAATTCGCAATGATCTCATAAATTATTATTATCATTATTATTATTATTATTATTATTATTATTATTATTATCATTATTATTATTATTATTAACTTATTATTTGTAATATTATTTTGTTATATTTCTTATTATCTGTCACTTATTGTTTTAATTTCACTTTATTGTTTTTCTAGTATTATTTTATTATTCAGAAATTTTAATCATTTTATTTATTAATTTTATTTTTATTATCATACTACGGATATCATTTTAATGTAAATTGTATCCTTTGTACTCTTATTTATTAACTTCCCGTAGGGTAAGTTATTGTAATGGGCCGTAAATCGGAATTGAAAATTTTGACATTTCTCGAAGGTTTCGGTTTTGAAGGTTTCTGAACGTTTTGGCATACCTCAGAAAAAATGGATGTGTGTGTGTGTGTGTGTATGTGTGTGTGTGTATGTATGTACGGATACAAATTTCCAGTCACGTTTTAGGGCGCACGGATCAACCGATTTGAATGGTTCAAAAAACATTCGATTCCTATTGATAGGGAAAAGAGCTGATTAGTTTTTGGCAAAGGCAGGTCCAGCCGTTTCGGAGATACGGAGCAAAGAGTGCAGAAAATAGAAATCGAATTTTTGAGAGAACGTAGTATCCGATTTGAATCATCTAAAAAACATTCAATTAGTAATGATTGGGATAAGTATTTATTAGTTTTCGGCGAAGGTAGGCCCAGTCATTTTGAAGATACGGAGCAAAATATGTAAAAAATGGCAGTTTTTGAGAGAACTAAGCGTCCGATTTAAATGATTCAAAGAACTTTCTGCTTGTCTTGACAAAATAATTGATTTTGGAAAAAAAAATTTGTGCCAAATTTTTTTTTTTTTTTTTTAGTTTTTTGTATATCGAAAATATTTCAGATTTTATTTTTAATTCTGACTATAGTTCTAATATACTTTATAAATAATTTCAACTCTGCAATTCAGTTTATATAATTCTTATAAATATTAGACAATGTTACAATATTTATAATAATCTATTTGAAAACATTCAGTATTCTTTGAACATTTCGTTACGGTACGGGAAGTTCCAGCAATTTGCCTTAAGGCACGATGCCATAACTGCCTCAAGACAGAATTCCACTTACAGCTAGTTTAAATTTATGTTATTGTTTATTATTATTACTAGATGTTAAATTATTTAACAGTTGTAATAAATATTGTAATTTTAAAAAATGGTTGAATTTGAATTGCTTCTCTTTTAAAAAATGTACTGAAGTATGAAATTTACATCAAAAGCTTGCGCATTTAATCAGACTTGTAAAATGGTAGAATACTTAATATTTTTATAATAAAAAAAATATCTAGTACAAAATATAAAGCTAAAAATAACTTGGTAACGTCTTCAAGTTTTCTTTCAAATTTTACTAAGTAATTTCAGATTACTAAATATCTAAATAAAATTTATCTACCATTCCTCAAAAATTATTTTGTATAAATTAATTAATTTTTGAAAATTATATTAATTTCTTTGTATAAAAATAAATATAGGTAACGTCTTCTTATGTATATTTGTGTACGTCTTACTTTAGGCATGTATAAATTCTTTTACAAACGTTTGAATTTAAACATAACTATACTCATAAACCCAAACACATTACCAAACGATAATAACCTTAAGAAAGGGTTGCGGCCTTAAAGAAAAAGACCAAGTTGTATATTGTAGGCGTTGCTTCGGCGTCCTTTCCTAAATGAAATCGAAAATTTCTGATTGCTTTATGACTTAATGGCGACTTAAAAGACCAATAAAAGTATAAGTGATCGTTATGGACGATTATTGCGATCATTATTACGTGTGTCGTGTGCATCTTCAAACGATGCGCTATATGGATGCACGAACTTTGAATGTCAAATGTGGAGAAGAATTTTTTTTATTTTAGTCTATAAAAAAATTTAGAACTAGATGTGTTATATAATAATCCTATGTGTAATCCTTGGCGTTTTTTCTAAATTGGTGTGAATTATTTGTATAACCTATATCCGTTTTAAAACGTAGGCACATATGTATAAATATATGATATGTGCAAATAATCGACTTAATCCATGATAAATAAATTAATGATTGCTTAAAAGTATTCAAAGTGGATTTATTACACATTATTAAAAATCAGAAGTATTTTCTGAAAGCAAATTTTCAAACATCATTAATTTTTTACAATTGGACCAGTTTCCGTAGCTCTATAATGCTTTAGTATGTTTACTAAGACCAGGTACTCTATCGCTATACCAAGTAAATCGTCTAATTTTAATTTTAACAAACGTCAAAAAAACTGCTCATTTTCTCAAATTTTGATGAATTTTTTAAATTAAACTACTTGTTGTAAGACCGTAATATTTCAGTAAGTTCTATAAGACTATGATATATATCGCCAAAAAAAGTTCGATAAAATTCGGCTTTTTTTTTTAAACTCATTGAATATGTACTATGATTTGAAATTTTAGAACTCCTTAAAATCGCATATTTGAGTAGAAAGTTAATTATAAGGAGTATAAACATCAGCTAATGATTTTTTTATATTTAATCCTAGAACTAACAGAACTGGAAACTAAACTGTTGAGATGCTTACTTTTTGTTAGAAACAAACTTATATTGCATTTTAAATATGAAAGTTGATTTTATTACATATAAACAAAATTAGTATAAATTCAGAGGTACTTGTATACTTATATTATTTTACATATTAAAAACTCTGTTTTTTTTTCATTCATTTAAAAAATGAATCTAATTAGCTTCTTGTTACATTACACTCTATGAATTAATATTTACATAAATATTTTACCATTACATTTATCTTATCAATAAGTAATTTTATATATATTAATATTTTTGAATAAAGTGAGCTTGTAAGGATGATGGCTTCTCAATATTTAATTTGCATATAACTCTTTTAAAACTTTCTGTCTTTGAAATATATTCTTTGCGCCCTAAAATTCTCTTAGAAATTAATTAACTGGAATATAATCTTTTTTCAGCAAGGTTTCATTAAATGCAATTTTCCTAACATACTCGTGATTAAGCCTTATTTCCAAATTTTCTACTAGAACTAAAAAAAACTTAATTATCAACAAAGAAAATGGTGCAAACGATTTTAATGCTGTTTTTAAGTATATTTGGGGCGCTGATTTCAAAAATGACATATGTTTTTTTCTATGAGCTTTAGTTTTCAAGATATGATATATAAAAATGAAAGTACAAAATAGTAATACAATTCAGAATTTTATTTTAATGAGATATGCCTACTCGTACATACAAACTTACAAGACCCATTCGGTCTTAGTTGGGACATTAGTTGACACTGTGAAAAGTTCTTTTCCGTGACGACCTAGAATGGACCTGGTTTCGACAACTTGTTTCTACTAAAAAATACTATAAGAATCAGCTCTAACATTTGATGCACCAAACAAAAAAAAATTTTTGTAGGCCTGTGTTATGTATACTATTTGTACTAATTATTTATTAGTAAAATATACTTAAAAAATAAAATCTAAATTTGAAAAGTTTATTTTAATAAATATAAGCAAATAACTCACAGTACAAAAAAATGTAAAAATTCAGAGACATTTTTATACTAATAAATATATATGAGAAGCTGTGCCATTCTCCTAAAAGCTATAGTCTTTTCCATAAAGGTTTTATTTATTTTTTTCGGCGTTGTTAATATATAATTTAAATCTAATTAACAAATTCGGAACAAAATATTACTAATGTTTAACGTTTTTAGCCATTTTTACATAGACTTTTAAGAAACTTTTTAATGGTTTATTTTTATTAAACAGACATTTCCTAAAGATTGTAGATGAAAATGACGTCTGTACTCTCCAGAGAACTTTTTTTTAAATGCAGATAGAAATCAATTCTGTTTGCAAAATAGGGAGCCGCCCTTTCATAAGTAGTTAGAGCTGTGGGATTTGAGTCAAAACCTCTAGGTTCTAATATCCGTCTCGGTCAGCCTGATATCAAGCAGTAGTGATATCGGTGTTTACTTGGAAATATAGATAGCAATATAGATTTCAATAAAAATAGCACTTCTCCGCCAATACAAAAAATCAGTTATTTAAAGCTTATAATAATATCTTTCTTGTTGAAAATTAGACTTATGAATAAATTACTTTAACTATAAAAACTTACCATAAGCTTTAGTGCATCCGTTTCTTTGACAAAGTTGAAGTACTTTTTAGGCTACAAATATTTTAATTTTCGCCTCTATAATTATCTACGAATATTCAAAACCATCAACGCCGATCTAAACGCATAATACTTAGTAAAAATAATTGCATCTTTATCTCATTTCACAAGTTAATACCAAATTATCTCCGGCATCACGTAGTAAGCCAATGGACCATTCAAGAATATAGCGGTAACCTTGTTTCATTAACCATATCCTGCACTTATCAAAAATATATTCTCATGAAAGGATACTCCGTGATCTCGGCGTGTTTTTATTTTGATTTTTGTTTTGTCCGCATATATTTAAGTATATAAAAACGTTCTTTTATGTTCCCGATGTAGTCAGCGTTTTGTGTGTGAGGGCGTTTCATATTATAAGTTCACACGGAAATTCGAGACTTTTAATTTTTTTTCATTTGTTCATGTATACAGTTTTTGAGATAGATTTCGTGGTGTATGGACCCAGAGGCTGTAGTGTTGCCCAAACAAGGAAATTTTCTTCAAAGGCATTTAATTCTTAAAATAAATAGTCGGGTTTTATCGTTATAGATGAGGTATATTTTGCTTTTTTATTGCCAAATATGTGGAAGAAACACTTCAACACATTTTTTTTATTTATAACGAAAATGGTTATTATATGATAATAATATTATTAACTTCCCGAAGGAAGTTGGGAATTACGCGTTTCGATCAGGAAGCGTGGACGCAAAAATATGGAAAGGAAAATGCATAAAAGTGTATAAATAACTGAATAATAATAATAAAACGGTAATGGGAAAAATTAACAAAGGAGGGAAGGGAATCATTTACTTGCGATGCTCTCAAACCATGGATCTGCTTTCGGGTAGACTACTATTTATTATTATTATTATTATGTTATTGATCAAATATAACTAATTTTTAAGTCAACCCAACTATCTACAGATCCACAAATCTTTCACATTTTCTAGTACATTTAAACAAACAATTAAGTAAAGCATTATAGAATTTGGCAAAAAGTTTCGAAATTAAATACTGTTTTTCCTGCTTCCTTATGCAAAGCTTTCAGTATACTTACATTACAATACTTTACCGTACTTTTTTAAATAGTGTTGTTTTGAATTTCAATAGTACGATTATTGGTACAATAGGTAATGTTTCCGAAGACATGTTGATCAGCCCAAGATCTGAATCCTTGAACAGGTCCTTCTTATGTTCACACGTTCTTACAATGCATTGAATATATATATATATATATATATATATATATATATATATATATATACGTATATATCTATATATACCTGTGTAACCCTATTATCTACACAGGAAGTTCAACAGGTGTTTACACATGAGTGAAGTTGTAGGTAAATATGTGATCTATATAAAAACAGAGGTATATAAATACAAACAGTACTTAAACCTCAAGCTTAGGTCAGTATATATATATATATATATATATATATATATATATATAAATTCATTCGACTCTGATTATCCTAAATGTTTATTTTTATGATCTTTACCTATCCAATAATTAATTCAAAATATGCTTTAAAAATCAATTACATCATTTTATATTTATAGAAAATATATGTGCATTATTTATTAATTTAATTATACATATATATACGCCAATCGGCTATGTAAATTTATAATATTATACTAATAATTTTATAACTTAAAAAACTACTAATATAAAATTTGAATACCACTTAATAATATAAAAGAATACACGTATACTTTATGCATAATACTTTGGTTACATAATCTAATAATTAATTGCATTTATTATTTTGTGGTAAATATGAACTTTAAAGTATTAATTCTTAACTTCCCAAATTTTTATTTTATGTTGCTCTCAAAAACGTTTTGACGAGTATCAAAAAAGTTCAAATTGTATTGTGTTCCGCATTATATATTTTTCATTTAAGTTAATTTTCCCGCCACAATGATATTTTAAATATTTGAAATAATTAATAGAAACTTCTGCTGATATTTCATAATTTCGATTTGACAAGTGTACCAATATAATAATGACATTTAAAAATAAATAATAAAACAAGCGGTTGACGATTAATATATTGATAAATTCATTCACTATTAAATAATCTCTTTATATTTTTATTCTTTCTTCAATTACTCATAATTATAAAATTAGATTCATTTGAAATGACTAAATGCAAATTTAGTCAGTTGCAAATATCAGGAATAATAAAAAAGTAAACCATAAATAGAAATAAATCAAATTATACAAATTTGCACTTATACTTACTACATTTGCACTTTTATGTGAGAATATTTTTTAGTATATTTCAAAGATTAAATTAATATTATAATAATAAAAAATTGCATTTAAAACATTATGCGTTAACATTGCTTTCCATCATGCTTAAAATAATGGTAATAGTGTTATCTTCAGAAATATAATATAACTAAATGATTTTTTGCTAAAACTTTTCTGTTGCATTAATAATTTAAAATGTATATTTGCAATTTACAGAAAAGCATAAAACAAATATCATAAATTGTAATATTACCGACATATATCAACGTCGATTTCTGTCAGCAAATTATTCTGAGGGAATCATAAATAACAATAAATGATTTAGCGGAGATTGACTTCTGAAGTTATCCCATTCCAAAATGAGCTTCTGACCATTAATTATATTTTCAAAGACCCCCGAAATCTGACCATTCGAAATCGCAACATTTTGCATGATTTTTTGTCGCAAGAAAATGTCATCAAACAAAACTAAATTTAAAAATCAACAAAAAATACATATCGTACGCTAAATATCAAAACAGAAAGGTGTATCATAAAAATTCGTGGGAGTCTAAGGACCGTGTCATAAATTTATATCCCGAATATCTCGTGTTATCGGATGTACAAATCTGAATTTTTTGAACGGTGAATCATATTATTTTTTGTTAAAAAACTATAACCATTTTTTTAATAATATGAAAAGGAAATCGTTGACAGACATCATTTATAAATAATTACAAGCGTGGAGAAACCATATTTATTTGTTTTGTAAAAAATGTTTTTTTGCAAATTATGGTTTTGACCGGATGCTCAAGCATAAACCTATACGGACCGATCCTGATTTTAAAATCATTACTCACAAATGACTGCCGGCATTTTTTGTAAATGATCTTTAAAAAATAGCAAAAAATAGATAACTTGAAATGATTGGATGTGCAGTTTTTTAAATAATATCCGCAGGAAAGGGCGATTTAAATTTCTTTACTGAGGTTTACACATACTAATCCGGATTTGTTTACTTTAGACGTGAGGTGAATTTGAGAACATCGTTTGAACTATATGTGTTTGGACACTTACATTTAAATTCATAGTAAATAGAACAGGCCAAAGTAAAAAACCACTTGAATCGCGATTATAACTTGCTTTCATTAACTTCTTGAAAGGAAAAGTTTTTTAGTTTCATGTTATCTCGATATGAAACATCGTTACTCTGCATTGTGTTATACCAAAATTGTTAACCAATTTTTGACCAATTTTCTTAAATATGGCAGCATCGATTTAAAAATTATTTGAAAAAACTCGATCAGGACTCGCTCTGATTCATTTTTGGTAAAGATAGTAGAAAGATAGGTCGGACAGATACTTCGCGAATAATTGTTGAAATTTATTTGACGATTTTTATGAATCTTTGTATCATGATGACCTTAATGAACAATAATATGAGACAAATATTGCTTCTAGAAAAATAAGACTAATATTATTTATTAATAAAATTTCTTATATTCATTAACTTCCCATAAGATAGGTTGTAGTAATCGCAAAAAATCGGAAATGAAATTTTTTGTATAACTAAGTTTTAAAGCCAAATGTTACGTATCAAAAAAATCGGAAAAATTGATGTGTGTGTGCGTTTTTCTTCCACGATTTCGGAAGCATGGATCAACCGATTGGAATGATTCAAAAAGCATTCGATTCGTATTGACATGGAGACTTTCCTATTAGTTTTTGGCAAAGGCAGATCGAGCCATTTTGGAGATACGGGGAAAAAATACAAAAAATGACAATTCAGTTTTTGAGAGAACAGAGTGTCCATTTAAATTATTCAAAAAGCATTTCATTTGTACTGACAGAATAAAAAATTGATGAAATTTTCAGGAAGGCAGGTCCAGCGAAATTGAAGATCCAATAAAAAAAGTTATAGTCGAAAAAAATGACATTTGTCGATGAAAAAATGTTCTTTAGGCATATGCACATTAAATTATCAGATATTTTATAGAGATTTTAATAATACATTTCTATGGAATACGTATCAAGATTTACAATGTTTAACTAGTGGTGTATAGCATCGTGCCTTAAGGCAAATTGCTAGAACTTCCCGTACCGTAAAGAAATGATCGAGGAATATTGAATTTTTTCAAATAGGTTATTATAAATATTGTAACATTGTCTAATATTAATAAGAATTATATAAACTGAATTGCAAAGTTGAAATTATTGGTTTAAAATATATTAGAACAAAATTAAAATTAAAATCTGAATCATTTTCGATATACAAAAAAATTATTTTTAAATAAAAGCAATTATTTTGTTGAAACAAGCAGAATGTTTTTTGAATAATTCAAATCGGACGCTTAGTTCTCTCAAAAACTGCCATTTATTGCCATTTTTCACAAATTCATTATTTCACAATATCATTAACAAATTGAATGTTTGTTATATCATTCAAATCGGATATACCGATCTCTCAAAAACTTAATTTATGTTTTCTGCACTCTTTGCTCCATATCTCCGTAACGGCTGGACCTGCCTTTGCCAAAAATTAATCAGCACATCTCCCTATCAATAGGAATCGAATGCTTTTTTTTCACACACACATCCATTTTTTCTTAGGCTTGCTAAAATGTTCAGAAACCTTTAAAACATCGAGAAATGCAAAAATTTTCATTTTCGATTTTCGGCCCAATACTATAACTACCCTACGGGAAGTTATAAATTAAACTGCGACGCGGCGCTTACGCGCTTCGAAGTTCTGGCAAAAAAAAGTTGAAAAATCGATTTTCTTTAAATATACAAAAGTTTTAATGCTAAAAAATGATAAATTGCGGTATGGAAAATTTTTAAATTATGTCATTGCCATGCACCACTTGTCTTTTAATCATTATAATAATGGCAATATGAATTTAATAAATCAATTTTATGCAAAATATATATAATATATCAATTAATTCAAGAAATCACTTAACACAAATTATAATTTCAAATATATTTTCTACTCCTGTGAACTGAATCGTTTGAGATATTTCTAAGGCATTGTCTACAGACCTACATCCCGTTGGTCCTTTCAAATTCACAAGGACCACTTCTCATAACTGCGCAGGTATAAAATAAAATTATCCTCTCGACCTGGATTTGAAATCAAACGCGCCACGCGTACGCATATCCTTTTCATATTATTCTCAGGTGGTATATGTATAGGCATGTGTCGGATGGTCCTGTTACATCTCTTATAACGTGAGAACCGGTATGTTTCTTTTTTATTTTGATACATCTTTTCTCATTGGAAATGAATTTCATTAGGAAGATTTTATTTTTAATATAATGCGTAGATGAGAGATATAATTAGAATGACTTTTCTGAATGACAGAAGTACGTATACAAAAAATCGAAGAGTTGATTCGTTATATAGGTCAAGTTGTACGTAAATTAGGTATAAAGGATATGTTTCAGTTAGCCAGGTTGTATGTAATAGGATGAACATATTTTTTTAAGTCAAATCCGGGACGGCAATTTTCAGTTATGCTAATCCGGCACGTCGGGAAAGGGGGGTGTTAGTCGTTTATATAAAAAATGCTATTCAAGATACAATAAAAAAAAAACAGTTTTTTTTTTAAATGAAACTTTTTTTTATCACAATTGCGGACTTCTAGTAAGAGCTTTATTCTTCGACTTTTATATGCAATACTTCTTTATCTATGATCCTGTATTTTTTGATCTATATGTTCTATTCAATTTTCTTCATATGAAAAAATTATCATCTGTTAATTTGTTTTCATAATTTTTGTTAATTTAACTATTAATTTTCGAAAAACCGGGATATCCGGGACAAAAAATCAAAGTCCGGGACAAATATTGCTTTAAGAAAATCCCGGGACACAAGGTGGTAATCCGGGACTGTCCCGGCCAATCCGGGACGTATGGTCACCTTATATGTAAGCATCTCAATAGCTGATATATTCTAAATAAAATTAAAACAAATCTTCTAAATAAGTTAAAACAAACTAAATTTCTATTCTACTTATCATTCAATATTATATTCTATATTATCA
>NW_020539725.1:26064261-26082255 GCF_003426905.1 Ctenocephalides felis | reverse complement strand
TAAATCATAATATCAAAACTATATTGAATTAGCGTTTGATATTTAATACCCTTAATATTTGTTGTTTGTTAAAAAATAAATTAAGTTTTTAAATATATTAGTAATAAAAATACTAATTTTATTTGATTTAAAAGATACATATATATGTATCTTTTAAATCAAATAAAATTAGTTCTATTTCTCATGATAAACAATAATTTAGATAAAACTGCATATATATATATATATATATATATATTATATATATATAAATATATACAATTCTATCTAAAATATTGTTTATCATAAATTAGGATTTATCGCGCTGTTGTGGGTATATTATATCATTTTCTCCAGAAATTAAGAGATTTCATATCTAATATCATTTAAATCTTAAACATACCGGTGTATTTTGATCCATTAAATCAATATTTAACCCAAAATTACGATTTTAACATCATAATCTACCCTAAAATAAATAATATACACAAATAGATATAAATTATTTTCGAAGAGGGTTCGATATCAATATAACTACGGAATGATGATACTGTTTTATATAATGTTTACCCTCGATCTGTCAGCGGCGATTCCTAAGGGCGGGTTGTTGTTGATTGAAATACATGTAGGGCGAATGAGAGGTCATTTATATGTAATTTATTGGTATCCAAATTAGGAATAGTCTTTGTGAACAAGAATTATGTTATCTATTACAATATAATATGTGTATTCAAACGTAACTTTAAATGATGACCGTTGGGTACATATGATCATACAAAACAACATACTGCGTTAAGTTATTGATAATTGCAAAGGGATTGCATCGTTATATTATCATTTAATAATAGCAAAAAAAATGCATATTTTATACACAATATACACCAAATATAAGAAGATTTCATCAAGCCAGACATTATAAATCTAAAAAGCAAATTTTGAATATTACTGAGAAAATTGATACACTTAATTTTTGCACAGGGCGTGATCACGTGATCCTTAAAGGGGGTTACAAAAAATTACGAAATATTATGTGGGGAAGGGGATAATTTAGTAAGATATCACGTATACATATTTTTTACCTCAATTAAAAAAAATCAAAATTTTTCATAAAAATTTCAAAAATGTTAGGATTTTTTTTAAACACTAAAAATGCATGTTTGGTAAGGAAGCGGCGTAATTTGAAAAATCATCAAGTGGAAGAGGGATTCAAGAATCTCCAGAAATCGCTCACGTGATTAATGGATGTTCCCTAATATTATAATATTGATAAAATTTGTATGTTAATTAACTTATATTTTCTATAACCAATAAGTACAAATAGAGCTTCTGTTAATGGAAATCGAATTATTTTTGAATAATTTCACCAGATAATATATATTCTACTAGATGTTTTTTTTTAAAGATAATCAGAGTTAGCTCTGTATTTTACTTTTATTAACTTTTACTTGTTTACTTGCATGAGGTGCATGTCATAATCAAATGGATAAGATGTAAAAAAATATCATTGAAAAATTTAGTAAATAATCAAAATACTAAGATAATCCGGTATGTAAAAATATTTAATTAAATGAAGCTAAAAATAAATTCATTAAAAAATTATTATATTATTGATAATAATTATCAATTGTTGAAATATATATATATATATATATATATATATTTATTGCACTTACAACTTGCAATGATGTATTAATTATAAAAGTTAGATTTAAATTATATTATTTATATTCAGTATTAATTGATATTTTTACATTGAAGTATTACCAACTGTGATAGCATATGCAATTTCTTATTACCTAAAAATATTCTGATTCTAAAACCATAAACTTTTAAATTTCATTCAATCTTTAATTTTATCTTTACAATTTATATTAGTAAAGTAGGATTTAGTGGATTTTGTTTATTATATTGTGAACCTTAATTTTGACTAGTACAAAATAGCTTGTAATAATTAAAATAAATAACTTTTGCAATAAATATAATATTATCAGGCTTCTTAAACTACCCAAAGTTTTGAAATGCACATATCTTCATTTCATCGTAGCTTTTGTTAAAATTATAAACATATCAAAGAATTATTCGTATTCGCTTCGATTGTTGAAAATTCTTTATCACAAAAATTCGATAAGACTCTGATTAAGAACAATCAAATATTCTAAATGATAATCGTAAAACTCCATAATTTATTTATAAAATATCATTAATGAATTTTAAAAAAAATCAGATAATAGATTTTTTCAATTACGCGTGAATTATATATGAACAATGAAAAATATATTTGATAACAAAGTATTTAATACACAATTGCTTTTACTTTAATAATAATATTTTTAATATTATTAAAAACTCCTCATCATAAAAATTCGACATCTATTTAAGAACTGTCAAATATTTTAAGTGATAATCGTAAAAATCCATAATTTCTTTATAAAATATTATTAATAAATTAAAAAAAGACAGATAATTGATTTTTTCCATTCTGTGTAAATTATATAAGAATGATGAAACAAATATTGATAAAGTATTTAATACATAATTTGCTTTTAATAATAATATTTTTAATATTTCTACTAAATTAATGTCATGATTATTGTATCAATAATATTAATAATCTTTTTAATTAATTTTACTTCTGTAACTACTTCGAGCATTACAAACAAAATCAGTTATTTCATATTTTCTAAAAAAAAATACCAAAAAAATTTACAGTAACTCAAATTGCTCGCTACAGTTACAATAAGTACACTTAACAGTATGTTAAAAATCCGTAACAACGGATTTCTGTATTTTTTACTCAAAAAGCGGGGTGGTTTTTTGTTTAAAAAAAACTTACACTGATCATATTCTAGTATTTATGACAGACGAACAGTAATACGATAAACACCTGAGTTCGAG
Organism: Ctenocephalides felis; assembly: GCF_003426905.1. Lineage (NCBI taxonomy): Eukaryota > Metazoa > Arthropoda > Insecta > Siphonaptera > Pulicidae > Ctenocephalides > Ctenocephalides felis. The sequence goes on along the minus strand of NW_020539725.1, from coordinate 26,079,381 downwards.
CACCAAAAAAATTAATGGCTGGACCGCGTGTCATTTCGATAGAAAAAATCTATTACAGGAAATGCGATTTACTTAGTTTCTCAAATTAGTGTAAAGAAATGAATTGCTTTCGATTTTTTTATTATGTTTTTTCTGTTGTTTTAGATTTTTGTTTTAAAAATAATGATTATGAAAGAGTTTTTCGGGCCTAAAAGAACAGAAGGGTAGCAATAAATGTATTATTTTAGAAACTCCGAAGGTCGAATTGCCGGATATAATTTGCTGCCTTATTATTTAATAATTTAAAGAATTTGGGAAATAACACGTGACTTTGAATGACTTAAACAGATGTGAATAATATTAGCTACAAATAAATTCAGAGATCCATTAGCTAAAATAATTGTATTTTTAAGTCCTTTTGGAAGAAATCTGTGGGTTATATATTTGAAAAATAAATAAATAGAGCAGTGCGATTGCTTTGTTAAACAGTTCAACATTTCCAAGATATTTCGAAATTAAAAAAAAAAATTACAAGTTTTTTCCCAAAAAGTCAATTTATTTAAAAAATTCAAAATTTCTCAAAAGTGTAATTTTTTCGAAGTTTTAAAAAAAACTAATCTTTTTTTTAAAAAAAATCATTTTTGGTACGGGAAGTTCCTGCAAATTGCCCTAAAGGCACGGTGCCATACACCATTAGTTTGTATTTAATATTCATTAATGATACTTCTTTAAATAGTTTTAATTTTATTAACTTCAAGAAGGGAAACGTCATGTTTTTCCAGAAAATTCTGATAAATAAATGCTGATTTTATATTTGCTCGACGTCTTAGTAAGTCATTCTGAATAATTTGATAGCTATTCAGCAGTTAATTTGTATAAAGTAACTATGTTTATATTTTTACAAAAATCTTAAAAAAACTTTAAAAATTGAGAAACTTTCAGAATTTTTGGAAAAGATAGGCAATAATCACCCCAAAATTTTCTGAAAACTTTCAATTTCAAGAAATTAGCTGAAATCATAAATATTGTAATATTTTTAAAATATACTAATTCAAGTTTCCTATTCTGATTTGCATAGTCATTTATGCCTTTATTCTTAATGATTTGCAAAAATTATTTTAAGCTTTTTTAAAAATCACTAAAATGATTCGACGAAAACTTTAAATCTCGGGTATCTTTATCTCAATTAAAAAATAAATTCTGTAATATATTAAAGTTACATTTTTAAAAGTCATTCAAATCGAAATGAAACCTATCATTAAACCAATTCAATCTCATCCTCTCTGAGTCATTATCTCATTAGAAGAATATACTCCAAATTCATTCTCCTAATTGGATAATTAAATATATATTAAGAATGCAATAATTGGAACGTGGTGAAAGAAATAAAAAATCACTATAGAATTTAATTATGGACATTAGATTATTCATTAATAGTATATTTATTTATATCATCAAATTTAATATAGTTTTGAATTTAGTGCAGATCATCAATGACTTACTTTAGCTTTGGATTAAGATATTAACTTAATATTAATAATTTTATGTAGTGCATTTTGTAAAGCAGTTTATTAATTTTAATAATTTGGTGGACTTATATCTGATATTAATTTTAAACATATCAGCATATGAGTATTTTATTTAGTCTAAAAGAGGCGGAGCATTAAAATTGCGTTTATCCATGATATTATTTTTGTGGATCTTTGATCATTCAATGCTAATATAAAAACATTTTATTTTTTTATATTTTAATTTCCTTTGAAGCTCTTTTGTAAACTATAGAAGCCATTAAAGAAATTGTCAGCTGTTATTGGTATATAAGAAAATTTTGAATGGTATTATTTGTTTTAGATGTTTTTTTTTGTTTTTCTTATCTTTTCTTATCTCTTGTTTCTTTTACAGTAATTCTAATTAAATTTTCAATCAGTTTTTGTTAAACAAAATTGATTTTATGAGCATGTGAAATATATGTTTCTAGCAAAGCTTATGACCATTTAGCTAACAAATATAAACAGAGCAAATTATACTATAAATTATTATGTTTCTAAATTATACTAAGAAGAGCATTGCACAGAAATTATAATACTGATCTAAATGATCTAGAAATCATAAAGATTTAAACCAGTTTATTTACAAAAACACTTATCAATCAGCCAAAGTAATGTGAAATTTTTTATTTAAAATTGCACTAAAACTAACTGAACTAAAAAAAAATAAAACTAAAAAAATTGCACTAAAACTAACTAAAAAAAACTGAATTCTCCTGATTTTTTTATAGTCGATAAGTCCGCATACCTTATTAAGTTTTCTTCAACATCGAAATAATCATTTGATAGTTGTATTCAATTTTTATTAACGACTTCAAAACGTATTTTAGACTTTCGCTAATAGTCATGGAAGTATAATTTATCCGAGTAACGAGATAATAATAGGACTCTAAAGACGATTATGTAGTCCTTAATCAATTATCAAATATCTTTAAGTAAATGTAATAGGATGTTACAACCTCTACGATTACCTCTGAAAATATTAATATACCGTTGGTGAAAAAAAAGATTTTATAGCCTTAACTCTTTTTTTGACGAAAATAACGTTTTATGGTTTTTTAAATACGCATTTCTCTATTTTACTATAAATATCTAGAAAAATACATTATTTCGAAAAAAGGGTTTAGCAATTCGGACGCTTACAATATACTCAGTATATAATTTAGAAGGGTTATATGGTATTCTAAAAAAAACAAAATTTTAAAGAAATTTTTATACATATTTGTAGTATTTTTTATATATTTATATTTTTATGATAAGGATTTTTTTGTTATAACATATTATTGTTTTTACACCTTCTATGCTTAAATGATAAATAATTGATTGTTAATATGAGTTACGTCAACTTGCTCATTGAAATGAGTCAAATTATGACATTTTAATTTTATTTTTGATAGTTTATATATTTTAAAAATATTTTAATGAGTTTGATATTATTTGTAATTGTTCACATATTTTTCAACATATATTTTGAAGATTTTAGAAATGTATGTTCATTCAATTTTGTATTTCTGCAAAACTATGCGATTTGATAAGTATGAGTGTGATTTACTAACAAATAATTCATTTTAGGGTCAATAAATAAAAGTTTATTTAAAAAATCATAAATCTATTTTATAATGTTTTGGTTATAGTTCTAGTCTTCAGTCAGTGGAATAATACTAATTAACAGTAAAAAGTGCCTCATGTTATCTATTAATAAAAAAATTATTGTTACCCTTTACGTAGAAGGTTCTTACAATTCATTAATAGAACTGTTAATATTAATAGAACCCTAATAGAAATAGAACTGACTTTCATTGATAATAATATAGTATTTAATCAAAACATTAATATATATATATATATATATATATATATATATATATATACAATATACAGGCTATCCCAGAACTCAACATCAAACCAAAACGGATTGATAGTATAGAATTAACTGAACTATCACGAAAAATATAATATTTTTTATATAGTTTGAAAGTTATGAGCTTTTAAGTGCAAACTAGAGCTTTGGTAAAAATGTGATAGATTTTTATTATTTTTGTTAATTTGAACTTTGGATTCTAAACCGTAAACATCATTTCTGGGACCACAGTCAAAAATAATGACATGATTTCCCCAAGTATTCAGAAATAAGACTATAAGAAATATAAACTAATGTATTCAACTATGATTTTTAAATTTTCAGAACTGGTCGACTTTGAATTGCTCCTCTTTGAAAAAAATGTACTGAAGTATGCAATTTACATCAAAAGTTTGCTTATTTCATCAGGATTGTAAAATGGTAAAAACCTTAACAGGTTTATATTAAAGAAAGATCAAGTAAAACAATAAAAACCTAAAAATACCACAATAACGGCTATATGTTTATTTCTTGTAGATTACACAACTTGAGAAAACAAAATATATTTGACTAATGAACAAAAAGTAGAATTTACCTTGTGATATCAAAATAAAATTTATCTACCAATTCTCAAAAACTATTTTGTTAAAACGTATTAATTTTTTAATATAATATAATATTTTTAAATTAATTTTTCTATATGAAATATATAGAGGTAACGTCCTCTTATAGATATTAAGGTATATCTTACTTTAGGCGTATATAAGTTCTTTTATAATCGTTTGAATTTGTACATAACCATACTCATAAACCCAAACACATTACCAAACGATAATAACCTTAAGAAAGGGTTGCGGCCTTAAAGAAAAAGACCAAGTTGTATATTGTAGGCGTTGCTTCGGCGTCCTTTCCTAAATGAAATCGAAAATTTCTGATTGCTTTATGACTTAATGGCGACTTAAAAGACCAATAAAAGTATAAGTGATCGTTATGGACGATTATTGCGATCATTACGTGTGTCGTGTGCATCTTCAAACGATGCGCTATATGGATGCACGAATTTTGAATGTCAAATGTGGAGAAGAGATTTTTTTATTTTACTATATAAAAAAAATTTAGAACTAGATGTGTTAGGTAATAATCTTATGTGTATCTTATTATCTAGGCATTTTTTCTAGGCTGGTGTGAATTATTTGTATAACCTAGATCCGTTTTGAAACGTATGCACATATTATAACTAGTTGGTATTGGTATATTGCCTTAAGGCAAGTTACATGAACTACTTGATATGTGTAAATAATCGACTCAATCCATGATAAATAAATTAATTTATGAGTGCTCAAAAACATTCGAAGTGGATTTATTACACATTATTAAAAATCGAACACGATAACCCGGTAAGAGTATTTTGGAAAGCAAATTTTCAAAATCCAACATTTTTTCATAATTGCACCAGTTTCCGTAGAACTATAATGCTTTAGTATGTTTATTAAGACCAGGTACTGTATCGTTATACCAAGTAAATCGTCTAATTTTAATTTTAACAAAGGTAAAACAAACGACTCATTTTCTCAAGCTTTGATGATTTTTTTAAATTAAACTATTTGTCGTAAGGCCGTAATATTTCAGTAAGTTCTATAAGACCATGATATATATCGCCAAAAAAAGTTCCATAAAAACCGGCCTAATTTTTTTTCAACTCATTGAATATGTACTTCAACTTCTGGTTTAAATCGCATATTTGAGTAGAAAATTAATTATAAGGAGTATAAACTTAGGCTATTGATTCTTTTTAATTTTTAATCCTTGAGCTAACAGAACTAGAAAATATACTATTCAGATACATACTCTTTATATTAGAAACATACTTAAATTGCAATTTAATTGTGGAAGTTGATTTTATCACATTTAAACAAATAACTTGCAGTATAAAATCAGAGGTACTTGTATACTTATATTATTATACATATTGGAAACTTTGTCATTCTTTTTTTATTTAAAAAATTAATCTAATTAGCTTCCTGTTGTATTAAATTCTATAAATTAATATTTACATAAATATATTACTATTACATTTATCTTATCAATAAGTAATTTTATATATCTTAATATTTTTGAATAAAGAAAGCTAGTAACGATAATGGTCTTCAATATTTGATTAGCATATAACTCTCATAGAATTTTTTTTATTTGAGATATATATTCTTTGCACTCTAAAATGCTCTTTAAAGTTAATTAACTAAATAATTTTTTTTTAGCAAAGTTTAATTAAATGCAATGCAATTTCTTAACATAATTAAGCCTTATTTAGAATATTTGTACTAGAACTAATAAAGAAATGAATTATTTATACTATTCGTACTCTTTATTTATTAGTAAAATATTCTTAAAAAATTTAAATCTAAATATCGTACAGTATAAAAAAATTAAAAAAACATAGGCAATTTATAACTAATAATAATACATATAAGAAGCTGTAATATTTTTTTAAAGGTTACTGGGCTATATATATATATATATATATATATATATATATATATATTTTTATTTTTATTTTTATTTTATTTTATTTTATTTTTTTAATATATATATTCATGAAGGTTTTGTTTAATGTTTGCGATGTAGTTAATAATTTACAAACTTGGAACAAAATATTTCTAATGTTTATAACGTTTCTTGTCATTTTTACATAGACTTTTCAGAAACTTTGTAAGTTCATTATTTTTAATAAATATTCATTTCCTAAAGATTGTAGATGACAATAACGTCTGTACTCACCAAGGATAGAAATTTTCAAATGTAGATAAAAATTAATTCTGTTTACAAAATAGGGCACCGCCCTTGCATTAGTAGTTAGAGCTGTGGGATTTAAGTCAGAACTTCTTGGTTCCAATATCCGCTTTGCTCGGCCTGATATCAAAGCAGTAGTGATATCGGTTTTCACTTGGAAATATAGATAGCAATATGGTTTCAAGCGAAAATAACTCTTGTTCGGCGTTGCTGCACAATGAAAAAAATCTTCAGTTAATCGAAAAAAATAATATCTTCTTATACTAGACAGTTAAAAATTAGACTTATAAATAACTTTGCCTAAAAAACTTACCATAAGCTTTCGTACATCTGTTTCTTTGACATAGTTTAAGTACTTTTCAGACTACAATTTTTACATTTTCGTCCCTATAATTATCTTTGAATATTCAAAACCATCAACTCCGATCTAAACGCATAATACTTAGTAAAAATAATTGCATTTTATATCTCATTTCACAAGTTAATACCAAATTATCTCCTGCATCACGTAGTAAGCCAATGGACCATTCAAGAATATAGCGGTAACCTTGTTTCATTAACCATATCCTGCACTTATCAAAAATATATTCTCATGAAAGGATACTCCGTGATCTCGGCGTGTTTTTATTTTGATTTTTGTTTTGTCCGCATATATTTAAGTATAAAAACGTTCTTATATGTTCCCGATGTAGTCAGCGTTTTGTGTGTGAGGGCGTTTCATATTATAAGTTCACACGGAAATTCGAGACTTTTAATTTTTTTTTTCATTTGTTCATGTATACAGTTTTTGAGATAGATTTCGTGGTGTATGGACCCAGAGGCTGTAGTGTTGCCCAAACAAGGAAATTTTCTTCAAAGGCATTTAATTCTTAAAATAAATAGTCGGGTTTTATCGTTATAGATGAGGTATATTTTGCTTTTTTATTGCCAAATATGTGGAAGAAACACTTCAACACATTTTTTTTATTTATAACGAAAATGGTTATTATATGATAATAATATTATTAACTTCCCGAAGGAAGTTGGGAATTACGCGTTTCGATCAGGAAGCGTGGACGCAAAAATATGGAAAGGAAAATGCATAAAAGTGTATAAATAACTGAATAATAATAATAAAACGGTAATGGGAAAAATTAACAAAGGAGGGAAGGGAATCATTTACTTGCGATGCTCTCAAACCATGGATCTGCTTTCGGGTAGACTACTATTTATTATTATTATTATTATGTTATTGATCAAATATAACTAATTTTTAAGTCAACCCAACTATCTACAGATCCACAAATCTTTCACATTTTCTAGTACATTTAAACAAACAATTAAGTAAAGCATTATAGAATTTGGCAAAAAGTTTCGAAATTAAATACTGTTTTTCCTGCTTCCTTATGCAAAGCTTTCAGTATACTTACATTACAATACTTTACCGTACTTTTTTAAATAGTGTTGTTTTGAATTTCAATAGTACGATTATTGGTACAATAGGTAATGTTTCCGAAGACATGTTGATCAGCCCAAGATCTGAATCCTTGAACAGGTCCTTCTTATGTTCACACGTTCTTACAATGCATTGAATATATATATATATATATATATATATATATACATATATATCTATATATACCTGTGTAACCCTATTATCTACACAGGAAGTTCAACAGGTGTTTACACATGAGTGAAGTTGTAGGTAAATATGTGATCTATATAAAAACAGAGGTATATAAATACAAACAGTACTTAAACCTCAAGCTTAGGTCAGTATATATATATATATATATATATATATATATATATATAATATTCATTCGACTCTGATTATCTTAAATGTTTATTTTTATGATCTTTACCTATCCAATAATTAATTCAAAATATGCTTTAAAAATCAATTACATCATTTTATATTTATAGAAAATATATGTGCATTATTTATTAATTTAATTATACATATATATACGCCAATCGGCTATGTAAATTTATAATATTATACTAATAATTTTATAACTTAAAAAACTACTAATATAAAATTTGAATACCACTTAATAATATAAAAGAATACACGTATACTTTATGCATAATACTTTGGTTACATAATCTAATAATTAATTGCATTTATTATTTTGTGGTAAATATGAACTTTAAAGTATTAATTCTTAACTTCCCGAATTTTTATTTTATGTTGCTCTCAAAAACGTTTTGACGAGTATCAAAAAAGTTCAAATTGTATTGTGTTCCGCATTATATATTTTTCATTTAAGTTAATTTTCCCGCCACAATGATATTTTAAATATTTGAAATAATTAATAGAAACTTCTGCTGATATTTCATAATTTCGATTTGACAAGTGTACCAATATAATAATGACATTTAAAAATAAATAATAAAACAAGCGGTTGACGATTAATATATTGATAAATTCATTCACTATTAAATAATCTCTTTATATTTTTATTCTTTCTTCAATTACTCATAATTATAAAATTAGATTCATTTGAAATGACTAAATGCAAATTTAGTCAGTTGCAAATATCAGGAATAATAAAAAAGTAAACCATAAATAGAAATAAATCAAATTATACAAATTTGCACTTATACTTACTACATTTGCACTTTTATGTGAGAATATTTTTTAGTATATTTCAAAGATTAAATTAATATTATAATAATAAAAAATTGCATTTAAAACATTATGCGTTAACATTGCTTTCCATCATGCTTAAAATAATGGCAATAGTGTTATCTTCAGAAATATAATATAACTAAATGATTTTTTGCTAAAACTTTTCTGTTGCATTAATAATTTAAAATGTATATTTGCAATTTACAGAAAAGCATAAAACAAATATCATAAATTGTAATATTACCGACATATATCAACGTCGATTCTGTCAGCAAATTATTCTGAGGGAATCATAAATAACAATAAATGATTTAGCGGAGATTGACTTCTGAAGTTATCCCATTCCAAAATGAGCTTCTGACCATTAATTATATTTTCAAAGACCCCCGAAATCTGACCATTCGAAATCGCAACATTTTGCATGATTTTTTGTCGCAAGAAAATGTCATCAAACAAAACTAATTTAAAAATCAACAAAAAATACATATCGTACGCTAAATATCAAAACAGAAAGGTGTATCATAAAAATTCGTGGGAGTCTAAGGACCGTGTCATAAATTTATATCCCGAATATCTCGTGTTATCGGATGTACAAATCTGAATTTTTTGAACGGTGAATCATATTATTTTTTGTTAAAAAACTATAACCATTTTTTTAATAATATGAAAAGGAAATCGTTGACAGACATCATTTATAAATAATTACAAGCGTGGAGAAACCATATTTATTTGTTTTGTAAAAAATGTTTTTTTGCAAATTATGGTTTTGACCGGATGCTCAAGCATAAACCTATACGGACCGATCCTGATTTTAAAATCATTACTCACAAATGACTGCCGGCATTTTTTGTAAATGATCTTTAAAAAATAGCAAAAAATAGATAACTTGAAATGATTGGATGTGCAGTTTTTTAAATAATATCCGCAGGAAAGGGCGATTTAAATTTCTTTACTGAGGTTTACACATACTAATCTGGATTTGTTTACTTTAGACGTGAGGTGAATTTGAGAACATCGTTTGAACTATATGTGTTTGGACACTTACATTTAAATTCATAGTAAATAGAACAGGCCAAAGTAAAAAACCACTTGAATCGCGATTATAACTTGCTTTTATTAACTTCTTGAAAGGAAAAGTTTTTTAGTTTCATGTTATCTCGATATGAAACATCGTTACTCTGCATTGTGTTATACCAAAATTGTTAACCAATTTTTGACCAATTTTCTTAAATATGGCAGCATCGATTTAAAAATTATTTGAAAAAACTCGATCAGGACTCGCTCTGATTCATTTTTGGTAAAGATAGTAGAAAGATAGGTCGGACAGATACTTCGCGAATAATTGTTGAAATTTATTTGACGATTTTTATGAATCTTTGTATCATGATGACCTTAATGAACAATAATATGAGACAAATATTGCTTCTAGAAAAATAAGACTAATATTATTTATTAATAAAATTTCTTATATTCATTAACTTCCCATAAGATAGGTTGTAGTAATCGCAAAAAAATCGGAAATGAAATTTTTTGTATAACTAAGTTTTAAAGCCAAATGTTACGTATCAAAAAAATCGGAAAAAATTGATGTGTGTGTGCGTTTTTCTTCCACGATTTCGGAAGCATGGATCAACCGATTGGAATGATTCAAAAAGCATTCGATTCGTATTGACATGGAGACTTTCCTATTAGTTTTTGGCAAAGGCAGATCGAGCCATTTTGGAGATACGGGGAAAAAATACAAAAAATGACAATTCAGTTTTTGAGAGAACAGAGTGTCCATTTAAATTATTCAAAAAGCATTTCATTTGTACTGACAGAATAAAAAATTGATGAAATTTTCAGGAAGGCAGGTCCAGCGAAATTGAAGATCCAATAAAAAAAGTTATAGTCGAAAAAAATGACATTTGTCGATGAAAAAATGTTCTTTAGGCATATGCACATTAAATTATCAGATATTTTATAGAGATTTTAATAATACATTTCTATGGAATACGTATCAAGATTTACAATGTTTAACTAGTGGTGTATAGCATCGTGCCTTAAGGCAAATTGCTAGAACTTCCCGTACCGTAAAGAAATGATCGAGGAATATTGAATTTTTTCAAATAGGTTATTATAAATATTGTAACATTGTCTAATATTAATAAGAATTATATAAACTGAATTGCAAAGTTGAAATTATTGGTTTAAAATATATTAGAACAAAATTAAAATTAAAATCTGAATCATTTTCGATATACAAAAAAATTATTTTAAATAAAAGCAATTATTTTGTTGAAACAAGCAGAATGTTTTTTGAATAATTCAAATCGGACGCTTAGTTCTCTCAAAACTGCCATTTATTGCCATTTTTCACAAATTCATTATTTCACAATATCATTACAAATTGAATGTTTGTTATATCATTCAAATCGGATATACCGATCTCTCAAAAACTTAATTTATGTTTTCTGCACTCTTTGCTCCATATCTCCGTAACGGCTGGACCTGCCTTGCCAAAAATTAATCAGCACATCTCCTATCAATAGGAATCGAATGCTTTTTTCACACACACATCCATTTTTTCTTAGGCTTGCTAAAATGTTCAGAAACCTTTAAAACATCGAGAAATGCAAAAATTTTCATTTTCGATTTTCGGCCCAATACTATAACTACCCTACGGGAAGTTATAAATTAAACTGCGACGCGGCGCTTACGCGCTTCGAAGTTCTGGGAAAAAAAGTTGAAAAATCGATTTTCTTTAAATATACAAAAGTTTTAATGCTAAAAAATGATAAATTGCGGTATGGAAAATTTTTAAATTATGTCATTGCCATGCACCACTTGTCTTTTAATCATTATAATAATGGCAATATGAATTTAATAAATCAATTTTATGCAAAATATATATATATATCAATTAATTCAAGAAATCACTTAACACAAATTATAATTTCAAAATATTTTCTACTCCTGTGAACTGAATCGTTGAGATATTTCTAAGGCATTGTCTACAGACCTACATCCCGTTGGTCCTTTCAAATTCAAAGGACCACTTCTCATAACTGCGCAGGTATAAATAAAATTATCCTCTCGACCTGGATTTGAAATCAAACGCGCCACGCGTACGCATATCCTTTTCATATTATTCTCAGGTGGTATATGTATAGGTATGTGTCGGATGGTCCTGTTACATCTCTTATAACGTGAGAACCGGTATGTTTCTTTTTTATTTTGATACATCTTTTCTCATTGGAAATGAATTTCATTAGGAAGATTTTATTTTTAATATAATGCGTAGATGAGAGATATAATTAGAATGACTTTTTGAATGACAGAACTATAAAAAATCGTACAGTTTGATTCGTTATATAGGTCAATTTATACGTAAATTAGGTATAAAGGATATGTTTCTGTTAGCCAGGTTGTATACAGGCATCCCGATAGCAAATATCTAAGTGAAATTTAAAGAAATCTTCTAAATATGTTAAAACATAGAAACAAAAGAATGATTCAATCTATCATTCGATATTATATTTTATAATATAATATATTTTATAATATTTCTTGTGATAGATTTTATAATTATCAATTATTAACTTAACGTATCAAAGTAAACATTCCTAAACAAAACAATTTCAAAGCAGGTTTGCCTTCTTTTCAAACCTTGTATCATATTTCTTTGAAAATTTAAATAATTTAAAAAATCAGGTATAAAAAATTATTTATTCTAAACAAATAATTGCGTTTTTCACAGTAATCTCTTTCATAAGTATTAAATAATTCAAGAAATATTAGCGTTCTTTTTTAATTACTGCTAAACCTAAACAATTAGAAAAGTTTTTGAATTTTATAAGAATTAAATATTTTAAAAAGAATTTTATTTCTTCAGCGGTTAGCAGGGTTTATGTCAACTATTTAATTAGGCTTTCTATGCATATCTAAATGCCTATGTAATATAGCACTTAATAAAGAATAAAATCACAAGGAATTATTTTAAATCAGTGCAAAGAAATTCAATTTACATATATTTTATGATTCATAACAGACAGTTAAGTTTAAATTTTGTAGGTATTCCCTATATTTTTAACCCGTAGGGCAGTAACTCAGTTTTTAAGATAACGGAGCATCCGATTTGAATAATTCAAAAAACATTTTACTTGTATTAACAAGATGAAGAACTAATCCAATTCTCATGAAGGCAGGTCTAGCGGTTTCGGAAATCTAGTAAAAAAAGTAAACAAAAATGCCATTTGGCGGTCAAAAATGATCATTAGACATATGCACATAAAATTATCAGATATTTTTGTCAAAAAATTATAGTTTCTCAAAAATCTAATTTTTTCAGAGTAAATTTTCAAAAATGTTACTCGTTCTTAAAAAAAATAACGATTATTGGTACGGGAAGTTCCAGCAGTTTGCCTTAAGGCACGATGCCATGCGCCCCACTAATTATTATTTCTCATTTGGTTAGAGTTTTAGTTTTGGTAGATTAAAAAAACAAATATTTTTAACTTCCTGAGAGAGTAGTTTGATTTAGTCAGAAAGTTCGATATTTTGAAGATTTCATATCCATAAAAATTGGTTTAATTGTAAAAAAGATTATTAAAATTTAAGATAATAGGCAGGTGCTTGCAAAAGCACATTATTATAATTATATATTATGAATTACGTTCCCATTTAAATCAAGATGCCAATCACACCTGGTTCAAAATATAGTTGTAGTCGCTCTTAAATAATCAAAGAATTTACCATGGTTTCAAATGAATCCCTAAAGTCAATTAAAAATTTTCATAACAAATTACTTGTCAATGGCCAATTCACTGCTTCATTCAGTTTGAAACCTACATTTTATTATGTTCTTTATGAAAAAGCAATTGATAATAAATTTTGCTGCTCAATATAATTACTGCTATAATTGCTTCAAATTTATTTGAAACAATTTATTGATTTTTAATAAAAATAACCATATCCATACCTCTCGAATCAATCTATATCTATATCTATACTTCTTGAAAACCTAAATAAAATATATTCTGACAAAAAGATGATGAAAGCATCATTCCATTTTTTGTCGAAGTCGTAATGATCATTTTTGGTTAGTTCCGGACAGTCGAACAAAAACTCACACTTGTATCCTTGATAATATCCTGTGCGTTCGAAACAGGATTCTGGATATGTTCTCATAGTATCCAACAAAGACTTCCTGTTAGATGATTTTTTATTAGCATATTACGAGAGAAGGAACTCTATTTTTGACCTTGTGAATTTAATAGATGCATGGAAATGAATTTGAATTTTATTTGTTTCCTTTAATTATTTTTTTTTTATTTGTATATTTAAATATAATTATATAATATATTAGAGACAATATTATTTCAATTATCAAACTTTAACTGTATTGTTATAAACAATTGAACATTGCAAATTTCCTCATTTCATGGTAAAAATAACACAATAATGCTATTTCTTTCAATTTAGAAAAATGAGTAAATAGTTCTGATATCTTTACGAGATTGCAACAGTTTAGTATAAATTTTCATTTAATTTATTCAGATTTTATATATTAATTAATTTAGAATAAATTAAAAATTTCTAATAAACAAGCTCATTTTTTTTTAAATATCATTAAATGATTTGTTCCGTTGCATTTAAATGTTGCTTAATTGCTAATTTCAAATAATTTTGAATGTTTTAATATCATCAATAATATTTTGTGTTATGATTATGCAACATAATTTTTTTTAATTTTTTTTTTATAAATATTGCGTTTAATATACGCAAGTGAAATATTTTGTTAGGACCTCAGATACAATATTTTTTGGTGTTTTAGTATATTTTTATAAGTCAAAAGTCCGTTGTTGACCCACCGTCTATTTATATTTGCACGATCAGGATGAAGATAATAATAAATATACATCACGCTTCTTAACTTCGCAAGATTTGGGGCTTTTGACCGGATGCAAATAGGTAGCCAAGGTAGTAGCATGTGCATGAAAAAAACATTCAGTTCACATTTGATTTATGATATCTAAATAGTGAAACGGATATTAAATTTATGGAAATAACGGCAAAATTTTGCAGGAAACTAGCATGAAATTTTTTGTAGAAGAATCAACTTCTATGAACTTTTGATCATGGTTATGAGTTTGGCTCTTGAATTTTTTTGGGTTGTTCACGGGATTCTCGAAAATCGGCGCTTAGTTCTATTGCTTCAGTAAAAGGCTTTAACTAGTCATTTTTATTTAAGTACAAATTTGAGCTTTAAAACATTTGTGTTAGATAAAACAAGGATCTTGAAAAAAATACTGGGAAAGATTATTTGCAACTGGAAAGGCAATATCGAAAATATTTTTTCGATATTTGAC